>NC_045628.1:76585340-76800340 GCF_009829155.1 Mustela erminea
CATTGGTAACAAGCTCTTTATATATTAGGGGTATATTAGGGATATTATATTTATAATATATGTTGCAAATATTTTCTTCTAGTATGGCAGATTTTTTTTTTTTACCTGGTTTTGATTTGTTTTTACTTTATTCTGTGCCTCTCCTTTAAGATCCGGCTCAATTTCTGGACTTCATGAAGCCTCCCCACTACAACCCTCCCAGCTTAGTAGTTACTTCTTCCTCCTCTGAAGTTTCAGGACACTTAAATTTACCTTTCAAAATAACTGGTATCTTTTTAGAGGGTACATCATTTTTCACCTGGTGTTTTAATTATTCCTTCTTACTAGCCTTGAAACACTTTAAGGACAAGATCAATGTCTTTTCTTCCAACTCCCATAGTGCCCAGTACATGGTCTAGCACTTAACAGATACAGAGTAAATGAACTTATCATTTACTTGCTGAATAAATGGATAAGTAAAACCAGAAGTATGGCTTATGATCAGTAGCAGAAGACCTACCCTGCTCTTCACCTGAAGAAGCTTGTGTGTGCGTATTTGTGGGTATGCACACGCGCACACATGTGTGCACGTGCGGGTGTAGGCATGCTACATTATGTGTTTGAGGGTAGGAGGTGAAGGGTCCAGAGACAGAAGTTGCTACTACACCCTCTTTCAATGTGTCTCAATTACTTAAAGTAGGGAAGAAGTGTGGTGGTGGTGAAGAGCCTGTGGGGGTATCTGCCCAGAAAATATTTTGTTTTTTAAATTTCTTCTAACACAATTACCAATTTACTATTACTGTGTAGATTCTTATCTACATACCAGTAATCACAAAAGCAGTCTTATGCATTTTATGACTATTGTTTGTATATTAGTTCGTTAGAGCTGCTGTACCAGAGTATCACAGACTGGGTGACTTAAACAACAAATTTATTATCTCACAGTTCTGGAAGCTAAAAGTCTAATATCTACATGTCATGAGGGTTGGTTCTTTCTGAAGGCTGTGAGGGAGGCATCTGTTCCAGTCCTCCATCCTTGACTCCTAGAGGTTCGTCTTCATATTCACATGGCACTTTTCCTAGCATGTGTCTTCTTCAGATTTCCTCTTCTTATGAGAACCCAACGCAACAGCCTCATTTTGACTTGATTACCTGTGGAAAGGCCTTATATCTAAATAAGGTCACATTCTGAGGTAGTGGGGGTTAGGATTCAACACATGAATTTCAAGGGGACACAGTTCAACACATAACCATATGTAAAACATATTAGAAATGCAGCCTAAACTCAATTATCTTTTTTTTTTTTTTTAAGATTTTATTTATTTATTTGACAGAGTGAGCAAGCACAAGCAAGGGGAACGGCAGGCAGAGGGAGAAGAAGAAGCAGGCTCAAGCCCAGCAGGGAGCCTGATGTGGGGCTTGATCCCAGGACCCTGGGATTATGACCTTGAGCTGAAGGCAGACACTCACCCAACTGAGCCATCCAGGCACCCCTCCCTCTCTATATTTTTTTGAATATTTTATTTATTTATTTGACACAGAGAGAGAGTACAAGCAGGGGCAGAGGCAGAGAGAGAAGCAGATTCTGCTGAGTAGGGACCCCGACATGGGGCTCAATCCCAGGACCCTAAGATCATGAGCTGAGCCAAAGGCAGGTGGGCACTTAACCAACTGAGCCACCCTGGTGCTCCTATCTCTTCTTTTGAGAATTGTAAATAATAGGATTTTCAGTTAGTAATACATTCTCCAGCGCAGTGGGCAGTACATCAACATGAATCTATTTGATAAAGGTCCCAGCTAAGAAGAGGATGTAAAAACATGCATGAATAGTGAATTCACCTTGTTTCCACACAGGCATCAGAACCCCCAGAAGACCTCGGGTGCGCCTTGAAGCCTGAGAGCACAGAGGCCGTATATGGAGCAGCCACTGTGGAAGTGGACATGTTGGCATCCATCACGCTGCAAGTACTGGTCAACACCCCGGGGAACATTTCCTGTCTCTGGGTCTTTAAACACAGCTCCCTGAATTGCCAGCCACACTTCGATTTACAAAACAGGTGAGTTGGGGGTGTGGGTGGTGGGAGCACCCACAAGGATTTTGGGAGGAAAACTTCCTTGCCGTAGAATGTAGTTCGCCTGGAGTTTCTTTTCAAATATTTATCTATATCCATCATAACTGTTATCTCCAGTGAAATAATGAACTAAAAATATAGTTAGGGCATGAATACATGGCTTTATGTGTTTATCCAACCTATAGGATGTCTAACACAGAAAATGAACTCTAGTGTAAATTGCAAACTTGAGTTAGTACCAATATTGGTTCACCAGTGGTAACAAATATACCACACCTATGTAAGATGTTAACAATAGGGAAAACTCTGTGTGTGTGTGTGTGTGTGTGTGTGTGTGTGTGTGTGTGTGTGTGTTGGGGGAACATATGTGGGATCTCTCTGTACTTTCCACCTGGTTTTTCTGTAAATCTAAAATTCCTCTAAAAAATAAAGCCTATGTACCTAAAAAATTGCATATAGATATAGTTAGGGCCTAAGAAGGCAGTGAGCAGCTGGAAAAATGTAAAACAAACAGGGAAAGAATATTTGGGATTTTTATGGTCTCTTGTTTTTTTTAATTGGATCTTGTCTTAAAAAGTTAGAAAATGTTCATTACAGTAGCCAGAAGCTTCTTTCTGGGAAATGCTAGGGGAAAGAACATTTGGTTTTAATCTATTTTGTTTCACAGTATGATGAGCAGAATTGCCAGTGATATCCACAAAGTATTTTAATAGGAAACTGATCTGGGTATGATGGAACATGGGTCTCATGATCCAGAAAAATATCTTAGCCAAGAATTGTGATGGAATGGCCAAGTCTGTGTTTGACTCTGTTCTGATTGTGCCCCTCTCACTCCTTAACGCCCCCCCCCCACACACACCCGCTGTCTGGGTCCCCCTTGCTGAGACCAGATGGGGGCAGTAACAAAGAAACAAAAGTCATTCAAATGCCCCTTGGTAATTCTAAGGCTACTTTTCTCTCCAGTTGTTAGGGTATTCTGGTGCCCCATGGTGTAGAGGAGTCTCTGTCTTTCCAGAAACCATGCAGTAAGTGGGACCCAAATGGCCTACAGTGGGTATCCTGTCCGACTGAGGTATGGGGGAACATTTCTGTGACTGACTTGTACCAGATTATTTGCATTTGTTCCCTTAACGTCAAATAAACTCGTAAGTAATTTTTAGGACAGTGGCTATAATTCTAAAGTTTGCTTCTAAATCTTGGAACACATCCATTTTCCTTTCCTCTTTTGAGACTGTATTACTCACTTCTGTTTTTTGGTTATTTGTACCTTGGGGTTAAACCAAAGCACTCTTCTATTAAAAATTTTGGCTTAAAGAAATGTTCTGGTAATCCTATTAAAATTTTATACCACAACATTTCCCACTGGATTGAGACCAAAAAGCAAATGCAGGCAGGGTTCTTGTCATTCCATTAGATTTTGCCTTTTTTGATTTAGGACCAATGGTCCCATTTGTCAGTCCCCATCACCGGTCTTGACTAATAGGTATTAACTTGACTGATCGGTATTACCTAATCTTGTGGATTAGTTAATACCAAAACTATTTAGCAATTTGTCCACGATAGAGACTTACTGTGGAAATCTAGCTCTGGGCTCATGGCTAGAAAGCTTGAATACCTAGGCTGTGATCACTGTCTTCCAGTTGCCTATGATATGCATTAAATGTTCACAAATGGTACCAGGACAATGAGCGGTACAGAGAAAGCAAGCACAGGACCAGAGTATTGCAGGCACCAATCAAATATGTCTCCTGCTAACCTACGCATAGTATTCTGGAACCAAGCAGCTTGGAGCTCTAGAGCAGGGCAGGGCATCTCTGCAGAAATGTGCATTTGGATTGCCTGGAGACCTTGTTCAAATGCAGATCCTGATTCAATGGGTCCAATGGGTCTGGGCAGGGCCTGAGAGTCTGACTCTCAGTGGATGGTGGGCTGAGACTAACACTGCTAGAGAAATCCTACACTCTTGAGTAGTAAGCATCTAAAGGTCAGAAAGCATAAATTTACACCCAACATCACTCAACAAACTATTAGAGAATATCGTAAGCTTTAATGAAAACAGATATCACTGAACACATTGAAGTTTCTTGGAAGAGATTGCTCCTAGACAAATGTATTGGTATCGAGCCCCTAAGAAGTTCAAAGAGCAAAAACCGAGCCATCTTTCTCCTTACATATATGTGATTTTTCTCCTTCACATAGGATGATGGCTTGTGTTAGATTTTGCTTGAATTCTTTCATCTACAGAGAGAGTCACGCAGAAGAGAATGTTCCTTAGCTCTGGGTATCTTGCTCGTACAGTCATCTGGGTCTGCAAGTGGGGAAGTGAGGCTGGTGGTCAGGTAACAGAACATGACTGTGAGGTGCTTGTCACTGAGGGGAATGGTCTGCTCTTGCTGGCAGGAGTGAACCCCCAAGCCTGCGCATTTTGTCCCTCTGAGAGGCCTGAGAAGCATGGGGCAAAGGTGCTGGAATGGAGGTCCCTCATTCTGAGGGGAGGGCCTGAATGAAGTCCAAGTCAAACTAACCAGGCTCCGGCAGAGTGAGAAGCTGCCAGCCTCCGGTGCCACAGTCAGAGATGGAATGTGGGGGCCCCCTGTGCTGCCCGCTGACTCAGGGTGAAATTTTATGTTTTAGTTTCACACATTTTCCAAAATAACCAGTTCTCTTTCTTGTTTTTTTTTTTGTTGTTGTTGTTTTTTCATCAGAGGAGTTGTTTCCATGGTCATTTTGAAAATGACAGAAACCCAAGCTGGAGAATACCTACTTTTCATCCAGACGGAAGCTACCAATTACACAATATTGTTTACAGTGAGTATAAGAAGTAAGTGCACCTCACTACTGGGTATTCACAGTATTCCAAAGGAGTGGTTTAGCCCTTGAGCTTCCTGCCAGCTGCTGGAGACACAATATTCAGGTTTCCCTCAATATGTGGTTGAATAGTTGAATTCACTTCAACCATCGGGCATGACCCGTGGTCTTTCAGAACATTCTCTGTTCAGCCCCCTTTTTTCAGTGACATGACTGACAGGGAAGAAATGGAAAATAATTTTGATCTTGACCATGGAGTTAGAAGTCCTGGGTTCTTACTCTGGATCAGTTCCTACCACCTTTGGCAGGTCACTTAATCTACCTGAACCTCAAATTGCCTATCTGTAGAACGGGGATAAAAATACATACCTCACAGGATTGAAAGATTCCCACACCATCCCGTACAGCTGAGATCGGAAGATGTCTGTGTCCGCTCTAACAAGGTAGTCACCGGCCATACATTGCTCTTGAACACTTGACATGTGGCCAGTGTGACTGAGGACCAGGTGTGACTTTCATTCATGTTTAGATGTTACAAACTGGACTTAAATAACCACGTAGAGCTTATGGATCCTTGATTTGTACAAATGCTAGATCATTCCGCAAACCGCCAGGAACCATCCAAATGTTATCTGTGGAGGCAACTGTGCAGTTGGCAGAATCACCCCGTGTGTGTGCCTTCCGGCTTCTTGTTTCCTCCCAGTTCTGTGCAGGCCTAGGAATTGCACCCCCTCAGCTCCTAGACACCGAACACTTCACCTCACATGACATGCAGGGACTAGAGGTAGGTGCCTTCACATACATCCTACTGCCTTTAGGGACTAAGGCAGCACTCCCAAATCTCTGGGTTTATGCCATTTTATATTATATACTTATTTTTTAGGTTTTATTTATTTGATACAGAGAGAGAGAGCACAGGCAGTGGGAGCAGCAAGCAGAGGGAGAGGGAGCAGCAGACTTCCCACTGAGCAGGGAGCCTGATGCGGGGCTCCATCCCAGGACCTGGGATAGTGACCTGAGCAGAAGGCAGACACTTAGCCGACTGAGCCATCCAGGCAACCCTAGGCCATTTTTTTTTTTTTAAAGATTTTATTTATTTGTTAGAGAGAGAGATACAGAGCGCAAGCACAGGCAGACAGAGTGGCAGGCTAGAGGCAGAGGGAGAAGCAGGCTCCCCGCCGAGCAGAGAGCCCAATGTGGGACTCGATCCCAGAACGCCGGGATCATGACCTGAGCCGAAGGCAGCCGCTTAACCAACTGAGCCACCCAGGCGTCCCAACCCTAGGCTATTTTTTAAAAAAGATTTTATTTATTTATTTGACAGACAGAGATCACATGTTGGCAGAGAGGCAGGAAGAGAGAGAGAGGAGGGGGAAGAAGGCTCCCTGCTGAGCCGAGAGCCCCAGGCGAGGCTCGATCCCAGGATCCTGGGATCACAACCTGAGTGGAAGGCAGAAGCTTTAACCCACTGAGCCACCCAGGCACCCCCCACCCCAAGCCATTTTAAATTAGGTTACCTGGCCACACCTGAGGATGAGGCTTCCTATTCCTTGTAAGTGACTTGAAGGCACAAAGCCAGGGTCCAGTCCACGGAGGTGCCGTGCTGATAACCATGGATAGTGTTCTGTATGTACCATCTGTGCTGAGGGGGATGCCGCTGGCACCATCTCATTGCCTCACAGCCATTCCCCCTTCATGCAGCTGGGAAAACAGACACACTGGGCACCACTGGAAGCCAGGTCTACGCAGTCTACACCACACTGTACTGGGGCTTGTGGTCCTAGCTGCTAACACAAAGAGCACCTGTGGCCATTTAGATCCCTAGAAGTGTCACCTTAATTGGGGCCAGGGGTGGTGTGGTAGGTTTCTAAAATCGGCCTGTAAGGCAAGAAATTAGGTAGAGTCAAAATTTGTCAGAAGTTCTGAAAAGCCCTTCAGTTTACTCTGATATGTATAGGACCAGAGGCCTGAAAGCCCAAAAATCAAAAGAGAGCTTTTGTTTCTCTTTGATTTTGGTCTTATTCCCTGTCCCCTCCTCAGTCCCTGATCCCATTCTGTGGGTCTCTGTGGTTCAGTTCAATTCAGAAGGGAATCAACGATTCTTTGTTTGTTGTGTTTCTTTTTTTGCCAAATGTTTAGAGTTGAATTTGTGTCAGATAAGTGGTGTCTGCTGTTGTCTTTATTATATGTAGGGTATCTTCTTTGCATTTCAGATTTATAGTGTAAAAATATGACAACTATTCAGGTAAATTGTAACATGCTTTTAGCATTCTGGGTGGTGAGGCTAAAAAAAAATCGGGCTGAGGAGACTTGGCAACATCCAATGTGAAAAAGAGGAAAGGGTTTACTAGCAAACCACAAGTTTAGCAGTAACCAGCGGTTAAGGCCTGGTTACCTAAAAAAAAAAAAAGGAAAGCTGAACCTTGGCAGCATTCATGAGAATGGAATGTTGGAATGTCTAGGTTCAGGAAATGAATGGATGATTATTCTTCTCAGACGAATATTGACAAAACAGAGCAACCAGATAGTGAAGAACTTGGTTAAATTCAAACAGCTGAAGGACTTAACAATGTTTAGCACAGAGAAGAAAATATTTTGAAGGGAGGAGACTGATGGCAGTGTAATGTAGTGTACTCTTCTGGCATATGAGTCAGGGAACCCTGGCCTAACTAGTTATACCATGGATGAGGGCGGGGCACCTGGGTGGCTCAGTTGGTTGGGTAACTGACTTTTGGTTTCAGCTTGGGTCATGATCTCGGGGTCACAGGATCAAGCCTATGTGGGGCCTGATCAATGGTCAGAAATTGCAAGAAAGAATAAAAACCATCACATAATGAAAAAAGATATGTGCAATTCATGTAATCAATAAAGGATTAAAAATTGTAATAGGTAAATAGCTTCTATAAATCAGTAAGAAAAAAACAGTAGAAAAATGAACAAAAGACGAGTAGACGTTTCACTTTCAGAACACGAAAACTAAATGGTCAATAAATATATTAACATAATAACTGAGAAAAACAAATTAAGACCACACTGAGAGGGGTGCCTGAGGGGCTCAGTCTGTCAAGCGTCTGCCTTCGGCTCAGGTCACGATCTCAGCATCCAGGGATCAAGTCCTGCATCAGGCTCCTTGCTCAGCAGAGAACCTGCTTCTTCCTCTCCCTCTGCTTCTCCCCCTGCTTGTGCCTGTGCTCGCTCTCTCTGAGAAATAAATAAGTAAAATCTTAAAAAAAAAAAAAAAAGACCACACTGAGATACCATTTTATAGCCACTAGATTGTTGAAAATTAAGAAGTCTTGGTCAGTATACAGAGAAAAAGGAAATCTCATGTCCTGCTATGTTAGTTAAATTAGTACCACCATTTTGGAAAGCAGACTATCGTTATATGTAGAGCGGAACATGCTCATATCATATAAACCAGCAGTTTTCCTCCTAGGTATATTATTAAAGAAACTTACACGCCTGCCTCAGTACAGTACAGAATGTTCATAGTACCATTGTTGGCAAATACAACAGACTGATAAAAGCTAAATGTCCATTGCAAGAAAATGAAATAATAAATGATAATATATTCACCGAAGGAATACTGTATAGCTGTAAAAAAAAATGAATGTGATATAGCTACATGAAAACCATAAGGCAAAACCACCAACATAAGGCTGGATGAGAAAATGAAGTTATGGAAACCTACATATTGAGGGATACCACGTTTTGAAGATCAGAAACAAACAAAGCAAACCAATAGATTGTTGGGGGACACACATCTATGTGGTGGAAATATTTTTAAAAGCACAGGAATGATAAACACAAGATTCAGGATAAAGATTACCTAGGATTGAGATGGCGGGGAGCATAAAATAGATTTGAAGATATTTATTAATATTCCAGTTATTAAGTCAGATACGGGTCTGTGGGCATTTGTGTTTATTATTATGCTTTGAAATGTACACTTCATATATTCTTTTGTGTGCATATATATAATATTTGTAAACAGAATATAAGATCAGAAATTAGAATTTAGAACAGGGAAACTTTCTTTTAAAGGAAAAGGTTTGTTGATAAATGGAATGATCCACCCAGGGAGGTAGTGAACTCCTGTGGCTAGAGGGGTCCACCCAGAAGTGGAAAGTTTGTACATTAAGCATTGTGGGGAGCCAAAGATGGGGGTGGGGGGAGAGGGGAGGTATGATGGTCCAAAAAGAACGGGAAGCTAAAACCGAACCTCTCAGTTCTCTTCCAATCCTCTCTCCTACTGTATTTCTGTGTTTTTGTATCAGCATAGTTCTGCCTAGTTCTAGATAAAATAAATCATGGGAAGAAAGCTGAGGCTTAATGATATGAGCTTTAAGCTGTTATTTCTCATTTTCTTGTTCCTATGCAAATCACTATTTGTATTTTTACATGACCTCACTCCACTTAACTTCAGTTGTCTGTAGGTTTATGAAATATCCCAAGAAATTAGCTAAGAGGACAGATGCTGAAGTAGACATTTCAGCCAGAGTTGAATTTAATGTATTGGAATGGAGGAGATATATTATTGTACATATTTGGAGGGGAGCAGATGAGGCTGCTATGGTATAAAATATTTAACCTTCCTTAATAGTGCAGAATTCTTTTTCTGAGGGGGTTGCTAAGACAATTAGTTTTGAAATATTAAAATGTTACTCATTTATGATACTCTAGACACACTGCTTTATACATTAAGGAGACCTTACTTTAGAAAAATGGAAAATCAGGATGCCCTGGTCTGCATATCTGAGAGCATTCCAGAACCGACCGTGGAATGGGTTTTCTGCAATGCACAGAGTGAAAGGTATGACATTTATAGAGGTAATTGCTATTTTTGCTTTATTTTTTGGTCTTTTTCTGATATAGCTGACATCACACTGTGTGTACCAATTGGCTTATCAGAAGAATGGGAATGGGATAGTACTTGCCTTACGCTACAGTGATGAAATGAATCAGTACACGTGAGCTCATTGCAAGGCTGGCGCCTGCAGATAGTCCCATATGCGTGTTTTCTTTTGTTTTTCATAGGTGCCATAGCTATGCTCTCACAAAGTGAGAATTCATGCAGTTTGAACTAATAAAAATTTACTAAGCAATTTTGGTGAAAAATGGTACTAAGCAGGAGAAAAAGTAAAAAAAAAAAAAAAAAAAGATTACCAAATGGTAGGAATGTGATCATAAATTTTAGAGGACAAAAAGATTACCTGTAGATACATAATGTAACATAAGCATAGTGGTGGGGGGGAGATGGACAGTCTGCACTCCAAAATAATAATAGTTATCTCAGGGTGGTAGAAGTATGGGCAAGAAAAATTCTTTGGGTTTTTTTGTATTTTCCAAAATTTCTACAGTGAACTCAATTACTGTTGTCTTATAAGAAGAAAAAAAAATATCATTAAGGAATGATATGTCCACAAAGAAAAGAATACATTTAGCTAAAGTGATAAGGGGGAGAAACGTAATCACCCACAGGCTCCAAAAGCAATTCCTGTTTTTGGAAAGGCAGTGGTTAGGGTAACTCCCTGGGAGGAATCCAAGTCTGTCTTATGCTAAGAAGAGGGCATGAGGGGCATGGGATAGGGATGAGGAGGTAAGGGTTGGGGTGGGAAGACAGTGGGGGTGGGGATGATGGGGTGGAGTGGGGTCTGGGGGTGGGGCTGAGGGGTGACAGTGAGGGCACCAGGGTGGGGGCACGGTGGGAGTGGTGACGGGGTGGAGGGTGTGGGAGGGCATGGTAATGGGGATGAGGAGGTGAGGGTGGGGGGCTGAGGAGGGATAAGGGTCTGAGGAAGGGTGGGGATGTGGACGGTGGTGATGAGGGGTGAAGGGGTGGGGGTGAGGGGTACCGTGTCAGGTCCTGAGACCCACTGAATTCCCTCCTGCGTCTCACCATGCGTCTTCCCTGTGAGCTCTGCGGATGGGTGACTTCTGCAGCATTCTTCTCTTCTCCCTCATAGTCCTCTTTGGGGCTTCAAAGAAAAGATACCCGCCTTGTTGTGCTGTATTGAAACCTAATGGTGCTTTTCCTTTTCTCTTGCCTTTTTTTCCCTCTTTCTTCTTTCTCTACTCATTCTCTCTTTCTCTCTCAACAACAAAAAAAGAAGGCACCAAACCCCCCAAAATTTAAGCTTACATAAAAATTCATGTAATCTGGCGTTCCTGGCTGACTCAGTTGGGAAAGTATGGGACTCTTGATCTCCTGTGGTAAATTTGAGCCCCATATTGAGGGTAGAGGTCACTAAAAAAAGGAAAAAAGTATGCAATTCTGTCTAGTGTTATTCCTTTTTTTTTTTTTTTTTTTTAGTGTTATTCTAATTGGTTGAGATAATGGGTAACTACCTAGAAACCTTAGATTTGGGTTTACCTCTCAACACATTTCTTTCTCTCTCTCTCTCTCTCTCTCTCTTTTTTTTTTTTTTTTTTTGTAAGATTTTATTTGTTTGACAGACAGAGATCACAAGTAGGCAGAGAGAGGTGGAGAAGCAGGCTCCCTACTGAGCAGAGAGCCCTATGTGGGACTCGATCCCAGGATCCTGGGATCATGACCCAAGCCGAAGACAGAATCTTTAACCCACTGAGCCACCCAGGTGCCCCGATACATTTCATTCTCTTAAACAGGCTCTAGAACCTTTCACTTTGTTTTTCTCCCTCACTTTCATTTGTAACTTTAAAAAAACATGTTTGGTCAGACAGCTCTTTTTTTCTACTTGCAGCTGTAAAGGGGAGAGTGCAGCTGTTGTTACAAAGGAGGAAAGCGTGCTTTATGAGCTGTTTGGAACAGACATAAGGTGCTGTGCAAGAAACGAGCTGGGCAGGGAGTGTACCAAGCTATTCACAATAGGTAGGAACCACGAGACGGGGCTCTTCTCTTTTCAGTGACTGTTCCTTAGGAAAAACCCGACACTGAACAGTGATTGCTTAGGTCATCATTCACTTTTAGAGCTGCCATAGTTCTCTATGCCACTTAGAATATTTTGGATTATGCATCTACCAATTTCTTTACGAGGATAGACAGTTTCTAAAGGATTCTTCTATCCAAGCAGCGGGTACCATTTGAGATGATGGTAAAAATCTTTGTTCATTGGAACGCTCGGGATGTATTCTGTAATGCGGGGGTGGGGGTGGAAAAATCACCTTGTTTTCTCACTCGGGATGTTTTCGTCCTTCCAGATCTAAATCAAACGCCTCAGACCACACCGCCACAGTTATTTCTTAAAGTAGGGGAACCCTTATGGATAAGGTGCAAAGCTGTTCACGTAAACCATGGATTCGGACTCAGCTGGGAGCTAGAAAATAAAGCGCTGGGGGAGGTAAGATGACAAGTTTGCATTCTGAAACTGCAGATGGCTACAAAGTACGGGTTGAAGTCATTAAATTCAAACTCTTGTTTTATTAAAATCCAGGGCAGCTCCTTTGAGATGAGTACCTATTCCACAAACAGAACTATGATACGGATTCTGTTTGCTTTTGTATCATCAGTGGGAAGAAATGACACCGGCTATTACACTTGTTCCTCTTCAGAACATCCCAGTAAATCCGCTCTGGTTACCATCATAGGTAATGCGGGCTGCTCTTTCTAGGTCTTTCTCCATCCTTTCAGTTGCTTTAGTGTGGAATGTGAGGTACGGACTGCAAATTCCTTCGGTACACAGTAGCATCAAAAAGCTGAGCACGAAACTGAAATAGAATCGGTTTGTAATTAGAAGCGGCCTGCCCCTTTCCTTTTCCACTTAAACCGTGCTCACTTGAATGCCACTGTCTTTGTACTGTCATTGTAACGTGACCATCTGTTTGTGGATGTTTGTCTACCAATAGACTAAATTCCAGAAGGACGGAAATAATCCCTTCTATACCCTTATGGTCCCAGAACTTGGCAGAGAGCCTGACGCAAAATTGGCACCTGATAAATACTTGTTCTGAAAACTGCAGGTGACAGGCAGGGACAGAGAGAAGGGACAAGCGCTTAGATGCACGGAAACTGGGTGGGCTGTGCAGGATTTGAAAATAACCACGCTTCAATAATCTCAGATCAGGTGGCAGCCTCA
Organism: Mustela erminea; assembly: GCF_009829155.1. Taxonomy (NCBI): domain Eukaryota; kingdom Metazoa; phylum Chordata; class Mammalia; order Carnivora; family Mustelidae; genus Mustela; species Mustela erminea. The sequence continues at coordinate 76,598,254 of NC_045628.1, forward strand.
GACATGCTAGAAAATGAAGTGATTCTCATATCAAACTAACAAGTAAGTCCTCCGTAAAGAAATCTAGTGAATACTGCTGGCCAGATTCTTTCATTTGTGCCTGAGATGATTTTAAGTGGGACGCGTCACTCACCAAGAAAGCAGTCTTCAAGACTCAGCAGAGGGCTTCCAAATTCTGTCAGTTGCCCCGAAATAGACAGGCTTGCCAGGCTAGGGGAGCTCTTGGATCTCTTGAAATTGTCCATAAAATATGGAGATTGATTTGGGGAGGGATTCAATTACTGACATCCAATTCTTAGAGGAATCTTGACTATAGAAGGTGACGAACCCAGGTTTATAACTAGGGAGAGGACTCTTGAATTTCTTGTCAACTGTCAGTTCTGACCTGCGGCATGGCCACATCGGAGTTTTCTTATGTGAAACTGATGAATAAAAATGTATTTTATCTTTTCAATGTATGTCCATATGAATCCCATCTAATGTATAAACATACTTTTTTTTTTAACAGAAAAGGGATTTATAAATGGTTCCAAATCGAGTGAAGACTATGAGATTGACCAGTATGAAGAGTTTTGTTTTTCTGTCAGGTTTAAAGCATATCCGCAGATCAGATGTACGTGGACCTTCTCTCGAAAATCATTTCCTTGTGAGCAGCGTGGGCTTGATGACGGGTCCAGGTGAGCCGACAGACTGACTGTTCAGGGGCTCTCTGGGCTTAGCGCAGCCCTCCTTCTCGCCCCCAGAAGAGCGGTTCTGTATTACAAGTTTTTATATTACTGAGTTGACATGGAAGATGAGAAGAGAAAAAGCAAAGATGAGGCCATTGTGATAGTCTTAGAATCAGTTCAAATCTAGAACCCCCAAAAAAAAAAAAAAAAAAAAAAAAACAGAAAGAATTCTACTAGTCTGAATATGGTTCTGCGGCATTTTCTGAGTCACTCGATTGTTACTTCCTATTTGAGAGTACTGTGTTTTATTATGCCGAATCTCCCTCCGCACGTATGCAGATGATTGAGGAAGTAAAACCCATTAAAAACAGCAAAACATTACTTACAAGTGTATTGATTTAACTTTTCAAAAATATCAATGCAGAAATAGCCTAAGAATAAATGCTGAAGGAAAATTCCATTTTCCTGGGGATCTGTACAGCTGTATTCAAGATTGTCTTACAGGACAAACTCTTTGTTCCCTCTTCAGGAAACAGAAAACAACTCTTTTTTCCTGGTATTTCCTAGAGCTATGCCACCTCTTATTTCATAAATGTAGTCCTGTGTACCATGATTTCATGCGGGGCTCTGAGTGCCTGAAAGACACTTGTCATCCCTCAAACACGTCAGTGGTCTAGAATAAAGCATTTCTTGACGTGTGGTCTGTAAACCACTTCTGTAGGAATCATCTGGGCAAATGTTAAAAATATGGATTCTCTAGCCATGCTCAACAACTGGGGAAAAATGCCCAGATTCTACATGTTGTCCTTCCCTCTGGTGAGTCCTGTCAAGGGTCTAGATCTGTGTTCTGCATACACTAGCTAACCAGCCACAATGGCTGTTGAGTACTTGAAATGGGCTAGTCCCGACTGAGATGTGCCATAACTGTAAAATACACACTAGATTTTGAAGACTTAGTTTGGAAAATAAAAAGACTGTAAAATATCTCAATTTTTAAGCTGATTATAAGTTAAATTATAGTGTTTTAGATATATCCAGTTAAATAAAAACAATGTTTAGTTTTTACTTATTTTTTCTTTTTCTTTATTTGACATTTTATTTTATTTTTATTTATCATTTTATATTAGTATTATTTTTTTTTACTTTTAAAAGACTTTTTAATTTTATTTGACAGAGAGACAGCGAGAGAGGGAGCACAAGCAGGGGGGAGAGGGAGAGGGAGATGCAGACTTCCCTCAGAGCAGGGAGCCCGATGCAGGGCTCAATCCCAGGACCATGGGATCACGACCTGAGGGAGACGCGTAATGACTAAGCCACACAGGTGCCCCATTATTTTCTTTTTCATAGCTAACTGGAAAATTTTAAATTACCTGTATGGCTTGCATTCTGTTTCTATCGGATAACATTGGTCCAGGTGAAGAGAAAAAGTTGTTTTTTTTTAACCTGGGTTCACCTCTGTTTCACAATTACTGTGCTATTCTTCATAACCCAAAATGGTTTATAAGTGATCTTCGTTTGCATTTTTAGAAAGACTGTAATGCAGAGTTTGCATGGAACTCTCTGTCCTCTCTTGCCCTAACCTCTTAATGTCCAAAGCATTCATTTTGCAGTTAATCAAGAACACAGTCTTTGACCTGTGAGCTGATGGATACCCACTTTCTGAATCAGGGTTTCTCAAAAGCAAACTATTGACATCCTGGGCTGGATAATTCTTTGTTCTGGGAACTGTCCTTTGCATTGTTTGATCTTTACCAGGATCTCTGGCCTCCACCCAGTGGATGTCAGTAGAAATCCTACCCCCAGCTGTGACAACCAAAAATATCTCTGGACATTGCCAGATGTCCCTGCTTTGGAGAAATTGCCTGGGGTTGAGAACCACTGCCACAGAGGGATCATCCCATTATCATAAGCTGCTTATTCTGAATTATCAAACCTTTGAATGTAGGCAGCGGGGGAGTCAGCCCCTTTCTGTTGAATTGACCACCACAGGCCTCTGTTCGGATGAGTATCAGTGATATCAACATTCCCTCCCTTCTTTGTATTGTGACCCGTGTCAGAGAAGCTCTTAGTGCTATGGGATTCTTTCCTGAACCTGATTCAAAGAGCTAGAGAATCAGTTCTCTTTAGTTCAATAAATATTCTTTAAATATCTTCTCAATGGGCTTGATGCTATGAGGGTCTACAAGAATGAATAAGGTAATGTCTCTTTCTCTCTCTCCAACCCCCAGAATTAGACTGGCACATTCATGGTCAAGGGGCATCTTGGATACGATTCATTGCTCCTTTGCTGCTGACTTCTGACACAAGCTCTTGAGTTTTTACAGAATCACTGATTAGAGGACCATGTCTCTCTCTCATACAATACCTCATTGAGGCAACTTGTATTTAATGAATGAATTAATTAATTCATCATCATCCCTGGAAGTGATGATGCAGGGCCTGGGCTAGAAGGAGTCAGTGGCATCCTCTGTGCCCTGCGAGGACCACACACCAGACACTCACATAATACCCAACACCCAAGAGTTTGTTTTATCTGAAAAGTTCTAGAAGAGCTGCAGTGTTTGTTGGTGATACTGACACACTGGATGACACACAGGGTTTGTCAGTGATAATGGTGTGCCTGATATCCTGTATCACCCTATACACCATGTAACACACAACACAAGGGGAAGACAGATCATCCTTCTTCTTGAAGAAGATGCTCAAAATACTGAACAAAAAGTGAATAACGAGAAATCTAAACATAGCTTCAAGTGAGGACCCTGAATGTCTTTTGCTCTCCACACCAGGCTCTGAGTTGAGAGAACAGGTGGCTAGCTCAATATTGGATATCATTTTTTTTATTTAAAAAGTTTCCAATTTACTAATAAGCTAAAAGAATCATACAGTGAGCTTCCTTTCCCTTACCACTTACATTCAAAGTTCAACCAAAACTGAAATTTGTTATTCAAAGTTCAACCAAACTGAAATTTGTTGGTGAAGGACTGTATCTTAATCATGTTGCAACAGGTGACTTTATAAGCAGAGTGACATGAGCTTTTGTAGCGATAACTGGAAGGCCCTCTGTAGGAACCCACCTCATGAAAAAAGACTATGGTGTAGTCGTCGTGCGTGTGCCGGAAGTCTGTCAGCTTCCCCACCTTCACAGCTTCGTTTCTCCTATTTACTTCCTCAAACATCATACCCCAAGTGTGAGGGCTTGTCTTTCTGTGTTTACATTTTATTCCACTGTAATTCTCTAGCAGTCCTGATATCTTCATCTTGAGAAAAGGTCCTAGGATAGTTATCGGTTGCTTTGCATGATTTCCTGTCCCTCTAGACTTCCTTATAAATGCTGAATCTACCTCAGCCTTTCCCAGTTTTGTGGTTCAAACAAATAAACAAACCTTAAGATGTTAGAATTATTTAGTGATTCCTTCTGAAAGACTCTCCTTAGCTTGCCTGATCCCTGTGTTTTCCTTTTCCCTGGAGTATTTCATTTTCCACCTCTAGTAGCCTGGAGTTCTGCACACACCGAGCATTAGGTGAGCGCTTAGGGGAGACATCAGGGGGGTGGGCATGTGACTTCTGAGCCATAAGATGTTGTCCTTCTCAAGCACAGAGACTAATAGAAAAGCAGGCTCTCAAGTCAATAAAAGATATGTAATTGCACAAGTGTATCGAGCCTCTTTGGGAAGACTTTTTTTTTTTTTTTTTCTGGAAAGAGATGGGCCTTGAAGGTATCTTGAAAGGAGGGAGAAGTCGTGTGGGTTCAGTAAAGCACCGAGAGCCCCCAGCAAACCCTGTCCCTCTTTGCCGCTGCTGTTTGGGGCACCTGTCCTTTCCTCCCAAAGACCCCGCTCACTGAGAGCGAAAGAAACTTCTTTAAACTCTGACCACATACCAGACAATGTGCACATCCTTTATGTGAATTATCTCGCTTAATGCCCATAATTCCATTTTTTGAAAGATGGAAACAGGCTGTTACTTGCCCAGGTGGAGCGAAGTCAGTACCCTTCCTTTACTCCTGTGTTCTGAAACTGCCTTTTAAAAAAATAGAAATAACATCAATAACTCTACCTCCAGAGATTATATTTCAGATTTTTTCTATGTAACCACCATGATAGAAACATATAAATACAGGTTTTATACAACTATGGCACTAATTTTGCCATTTGTAACCTGATTTTTTATTTAAAATATATCGTGAGCATCTCTCTATGATACTAAATATATTACATCTTATTTACATTAGCATCTTTTTTAAAAAAGATTTTATTTATTTATTTGACAAAAATCACAAGAGAGGCAGGGAGAGAAAGCAGGCTCCCTGCAGAGCAGAGAGCCCGATGCGGGACTCCATCCCAGGACCCCGAGATCATGACCTGAGCTGAAGGCAGAGGCTTTAACCCACTGAGCCACCTCAGGCGCCCCTACATTAGCATCTTAATGGCTGCACAGTATTCTGCTTTTTGGACCATTTTATTTTAACTGAATCGTGTTGATGGACATTTACTTTAGGTTTTTTTTTTCTTTGCAGCTTTCTTTTGTTTTAATGTTATTTTCTCACAGTATACACTACAGTAAAGTTTCTAAATTTCTTTTATACTCAAAATGATTACTGGAGTTAATAAGCCTCATAGTAATGATAAACACATACATTGTGTTCAATATGTGAGCTGGGCCCCATTATAGATACGTCACACAAAACTACTTAAAAATGTAACAGTGTTCTCCTCCCACAACCATGCAAGGTCAGTACTACCACTGTCTTCATTTCAAGGATGAGGAGGTACAGAGAGGTTAAGTGACTTGCCCAAGGTCACACCACTGGGCAATGGCAGAGTTGGGATTCTGGCAAAAACGGTTGACTTCAGAGCCTATGTTTTGTGTGTGTGGGTTTTTTTTTTTTTTTTTTTTTTAAGATTTTATTTATTTATTTGACAGAGGGAGAGAGATCACAAGTAGGCAGAACAGCAGGCAGAGAGAGAGAGGAGGAAGCAGGCTCCCTGCCGAGCAGAGAGCCAGATGCGGGGCTCCATCCCAGGACCCTGAGATCATGACCTGGGCCGAAGAGCAGAGGCTTAGCCCACTGAGCCACCCAGGTGTCCCCAGAGCCCATGTTTTTAACCACATCACTATACTGGCTCTGGACGCCAACTCATTTCAAAAGTGTAGAAGTCCCAAACCCAGGATGTAAGAAAACAAAAATGCAAGCGATGCAATCATTTTCTTCCGTTATTTAAAAATAAAGTGTGCCTCCTAATGAGATGGGCCATGCTTTGCTATTCAGTCCATAATGATTCTGTTGCCCCAGGCTTGCTGACTCCCCCAAGATAAAAATGAGGATGGTATTATATGAAATCATCATCACCTTCCTCCCACCTCCTGACTCTATCTCCCTTGGGACAGAATTTGGAACAGATCAGATCCAGCTTCAGCCTGGCCGTGTCCCACTTCTGCAGAGGTAGAATCGTGGGTTTCTTGATCAGATAGCACTCGGTGCTGGGGGAAGCCTACCCCACTCCCATCAGCTTTTTGCTCTCCACTTTCAGAAGCTCTCAGCTTCCCCAGTGCATGCTGTATTATTCTCCACATGCTGATTTGACCTTAATAATCCCTTGCTCTTTGCAGAAAGCATTCTTTACTTATAGAACAAGTACTCCCTGAGCCACTGGGAAGACCCAGCCCTTCCTCATCCCGTCTCCTCTAGGCACCACACGGAAAGTAAAGAGGACCTTCATTTTGCTTGTGCAGAGAAGAAAACTCATGGTTTTCATGGTTGTATGTCACCAAGGTACTCTTTCACTGTAAACTCCAATGTCCTGATCTCCCATCTCATGTCAGCTGGCCATTTCTAGAAAAACCCTAAGGGGAAAGAGGAAGCTTTGTATCTCCAGATCACCTGGTTGGTTATTCCCCTTGGAATTCCCAGAGGAGGTTCAGTGACCCAGTTGTTGCTTTTGCTAGGGTTAACTGTCAGCGAAGGGTGTAACTGGGGCCCAAGCAGTTGAAAATGATCTGGATATGTGGTTTTGTGATCAGGCTACGTAGGTGACCCATTTCCTACCCAGAAGAGTGAGAACATTTCAGATGCTCTCTTGTCTATCCCATGGCAAATCATACTCCATTAAGACAGCACAAAAGACTTAGGAAGGAAAAAGTTCACAAAACAGGGGCACCTGGGTGGCTCAGTGGGTTAAAGCCTCTGCCTTCAGCTCAGGTCATGATCCCAGGGTCCTGGGATCGAGCCCCACGTTGGGCTCTCTGCTCCGCAGGGAACCTGCTTTCTAACCTCTCTCTGCCTACTTGTGATTTCTCTCTCTGTGACAAATAAATAAAATATTTTTTTAAAAAGTTCACAAAACATTTTGCTTTGGTCCACATGATAATCACTAATTGCACCGGTAGTTTCTTCAGTCCAGTTGATTGGTGCTCTTGGTGTCCAGTGAGAATTAACATTTTCTCTTTTAGAAGCATGCATCTTTCCCTTCTTGGGCCACTTACACTCTGCCTTCCTAAAGTCTGGGAATCACAAGTAGCTATATTTACTTTTCTCCCTAATGTTATACTGGTGTGTTCCCCCATCTTTCCATCACTTCCACGTCACCAGCCATTTCCTTGTTGTCCACAAGTAGGTCGGGTAAGAAATTCCTCTTTCTACTTCAGCCTTCTTGTTGTTAACAGGGCAAACAAACAAAAAACAAACAGAGCAAACAAAAAACTCATTAAATGCTCACTCTGATAGGCCAGAGAAATGAATTCCCTTATCGCTATACAGAGTCAGAATTACCCTTTAGCTTTGGAGTTGAGGGCACAGAACACTGGTGTCAAATACACATGGGCTTCAAACCTGCTCTATCAGTCAGGTGCCAGGTGTGGCTGCTGAGTCTTAGAGAATCAGCTGGGATTCCGCTCTCTCCCTCTTCTGTACCTAGCACAGCACCTGCTTAGTTGTATTTGTTTTTCCTGGTGCCTCTAGGGTTTGCTCTTTCCAATCCTTTCCCATTTTCCCTGCCTTCGATAGCACTCGTTTTTGCGTGCTCTGAATTCTCAAATCTGAACTTTTACTTCTGCTCTCATTGGACTTCCCACTCTACTGGAGTCACTGGTCTACCTTCACTACCAATGTGAAAATGCTGTTGAGAACAGAAACTTACCTCTTGTACCTCACTGTTGTATCCCCAATTCCTCCAATAAGTAGATTCTACCATTGGTAATACAATGAATGAATGAATAGTTCATTAATTCCTATGTTACTGCAACTGCCTCCAGATCTCTCTCCTGCCATCAATCTAAACTACAGTACTGTTCGTGGTGTTCCGTTCCTGCTCAAGAATCCACAGCATCTTCCTGATTTCCCCATGAGGTTTAAATAATGAGGCTTGTTTTTCATGGACCCCTGATCACTTGGTCCCACAATACCCATTCAGTCTTTTCTCCCACATCTTGACTTGTGCTTCCCTGCTCCTCTCCCAGTGGCTGCACCAGTGCCTGTCTCATGGCATTGGGAATGCCACTGCCTCCCCCTTGGATGCTTTGCTTTTGCCCTCTCCTTAAACTCAACCCATCCACAAAGAGCTAGCTCGGGTCCCGCTTCTGTGCATACCTCTGAACGTTTCTCATCTATATTGGCATCCTCCACCTTCTTTAATCCTCTATTGGCTTTTAGTTTAATTCTTACCTCTGGAGGTTTTATCCACCCACCTGGATGATGATATTTTTGAGGACAGAAGCCATATTTTATAGTCTGCATTCTCCATAGCTCCTAGTTTAAGTCTGGTTTCCACACCCTGTGTTCTCCTGTTTACACGTCTACCCTGGCAATATGTTTCTCATATATATGTATGTATATTTTTATTATTTATTTTTTGTTTACTGTTGGTAGGTTATATAGAGGTAGCCTAATTATATATCTTCTGAACAAGCCTTACATTCTCTTATTCTGTTTTAAGGGAATTTTTTTTTCAATTTCTTCAATGCATAAAGGCATATTCAAAAGCTCTTTGATCCCCTATCTCCCCTATAGTATATAATATCCGGCTACAACATTCAGCATCCTAGATTCCTAGCAGGCATGGTGGCTAATCTCCAATACTAAGTTGTCCGTGTCCAAATGTACTGAGTGGTTAATGAACACTCCAAGTAAATACTGGAGCCTGAAAACACCTACAGGTTTCTGTACAAACTCAGTGGATTTGAGACCTTGTCATTGTTAATTGCTCTTGAAGTCAAGTTTTGGTTATAGGTCCTGCCTCGGACCAATGTCAGAGAGCCATCCTTTTAGGAAGCAGGGGGTTATGGGCTCCTCTCCCTATAGAGGTTCTTCCAAATGTCTGGGAAGCCAGACTAGTCCAGAAGGTATAGAACAGTAGGGGCAGGAACATTTTTCTCTCTCTTAGGAACCCCAGTCTAGAGGAGGGCTTCTCAGCCTTAAACGTGCATATGAATCATGTGGAGATCATCTTAAAAGGCAGACTCTGAGTCGGTAGGTTTGGGGTGGGACCTGAAATTCTATATTTCAGACAAGCTCCTAGATAATACCAATGCTGATGTTACCTGCTGTGGACCACACCACACTTAGATTAGCAAGGGCCTAGCACACAGACTCCTCCTTGTCCACTGGACTTTAAGGGGTCAGAGTCTCAAGGAAAACTCCTAAGCATAATGACGTTCATTTCAGCATCTCCTATAAAGATCTGGCTAAGTGGATCTTTAATTCTTTTTCAAACAGCATATCTAAGTTTTGCAACCATAAACACCAGCCGGGAGAATATATATTCCATGCAGAAAATGATGATGCTGAATTCACAAAAATGTTCACGCTGAACATAAGAAGTAAGTTAAATTATCAAGAAATCTCATTTTCTTTTCATAACTCCTTCATTATATATCAACTATGACCAGAAAGAGCTAAGTAATGGCTTAGAAGGGATACTATGTTATTTTTATATGCTGAAATATGTTTAAATTTTACTTCAAATCTACTGGCTTTATTTATTTTTTAAAAATTTTATTTATTTATTTGACAGAGAGAGAGAAAGGGAACACAAGCAGAGGGAGTGGGAAAGGGAGAAGCAGGCTTCCCACTGAGCAGAGAGCCCGAGGTGGGGCTCGATCCCAGGACCCTGAGATCATGACCTGGGCTGAAGGCAGAGGCTTAACCCCTTAAGCCACCCAGACGTCCCTATGGCTTTGTTGTTTATATATAGATCTATATATCCATATATAGATAGATAAATACCTGTTTATCTCTTTCTGTGTTCATCCCTTGAAGCTAAGATAATGCTTCCATGTCCTGTCTGAACATGCTTTGGTGTAATGCCTCATTGGCTTTGGTACCTTGAAAGGTCATGTTAAGGAACAGCTAAAAGTCATGATATCTGCCATTGGTTTGTCTTAGTAATTTCTGTTTCTTTGGAAGAAGGCAATATAAAAAGCTGAGAGTACATTTCCTTGGATTTTGGTAAGGGTTTCTCCTGAAGCTCAGAATCATTTTGATTCTTCAAGGTTATAGAGTAGCGTGCCTTGGCTCTGTACAGGAGGGGCCTGGCCGTGGAAAAGGGGTATTTTGCAGATGGGTGGTAGGGCTGCCTGGATAGAAAATTCCATACAAGGGGCAAAAAGGGAATAACCAGAGGACTTGAGTCATCCTGCATATGAGACACCCTTGCCGAGGCACAAACAGCTTGGAGTAGATGGGCAGCCTCGATAAAGTGAACGCTGAAGCCATTTCTGGAAAGTCCCATACCACAGGAGCTTAATTTAGGTGTTATTCTCTACAGGGAAACCTCAGGTGCTAGCCAAGACATCAGCAAGTCAGGCTTCGTGTTCTTCTGATGGCTACCCATTACCATCTTGGACTTGGAAGAAGTGTTCAGATAAGTCTCCCAAGTAAGCAGGACATTGGTGTCTCTTGTGTTGGAAGAACATAGAACTCTTACTCTCTCTGACATATCGACTCTTTCTCATGAATACCTTTAAGAAGAAATGGTGAAGTATTTAAAATGTTTACCTTCTGAGTCAACCATAATTCTCAAAGGTCACAGAGCATTTCTGATAACTTAGAGCAGCGAAATCCCTTTCCAAGCTCCCGAGACCAACCCTAACTTCTAATCTGACCACAGCCTCACCTGCCTGATTTCTCTGTCGGCCATTTCTTTTCAGCTGCACAGAGGAGATCACAGAAGGAATCTGGAATAAAAAGGCTAACAGAAAAGTGTTTGGACAGTGGCTATCAAGCAGCACCCTTAACATGAGTGAGGCCGTGAAGGGATTCCTGGTGAAGTGCTGTGCCTACAATTCTCTTGGCACATCCTGTGAAACAATCCTCCTAAACTCGCCAGGTATACAGTAGTCACCACCATAATACACCACCTCCAGGAATTCCCCACTAGAAGGCTGTCCCCGTCATTAGCTTTTATTTGGGGAATTTCACCAGAACGCGTAGGTTCGGTGTGTGAGACAAGAAGGATTTTTGAGTCAGGCAAGAATCCCCACTGAACCTCTGCCATTTGTAATTCAGGGACAGAATGGTTTCTGCTTACGTGAGTGTGACTCACACATTACAGTGATGGAGGCAGAACCATAAACCCCGAGAACAGGAAGTATCTACTGAAAGATCCAACTTGAGAGAAACTGATTTAGTAATTTGGGGTCCCTTCCATTTTCCCTCTTGGTTCATCTCCCTCTGTTCCTTTAGCCTGCTTTTTTATACTTTTGGTTTTTTTAGAACCCTCCAAACTTAAGTCTGAAACATGCCCACCTACACAACCAACTTCCCATATTCATAGGATACCTTTATTGGGAGAGCACAGACTTCTTTCATTTTTTTAATCTGACTTATATATCCCATGGGTTTAACTCGATGTCATCTGTATAACCCTAGTAAGTGATTTGTAAGAACGGGGTCAAAGTCAGTCACAATTTTCTAGGAAGGGAACTTGGCCTTTAGAGGAGTATTTGTCAAGTGCTTAGGAGGACTGCAAATGATGGTTCCTCAAACAGGAGGTGAGAGATGATAATGAGATTCTAGTCCAACCACCAGGTACACAGGTTCATTGCTCGGTGACACTCTTGCCTTGCAGGGCCCTTCCCTTTCATCCAAGACAACATCTCCTTCTATGCAACAGTCGGGCTGTGTCTTCCCTTCATCGCTATTCTGACCATGCTGATTTGTCACAAGTACAAAAAGGTAAAAGCAAAGGTAAAAATTCCTCCCTGTTTCCCATTTCTGAGGGACTGCCCGTTGCTCATGGACCCATTATTTCATCTCTGAAGCAATTCAGGTATGAAAGCCAGCTGCAAATGGTGCAGGTGACCGGCTCTTTGGATAATGAGTACTTCTACGTTGATTTCAGAGAATATGAATATGATATCAAATGGGAGTTTCCAAGAGAAAATTTAGAATTCGGTAAGAACCGACCGGTCCCAGTGTTTCTGTAGCATTTCCTTTCTGTTGGAAAATCTCTAACATGCCCTCACTGACCATTTGTCTTACAGGGAAGGTATTAGGATCAGGTGCTTTCGGAAAAGTGATGAATGCAACAGCTTATGGAATTAGTAAAACAGGAGTCTCAATCCAGGTGGCAGTCAAAATGCTGAAAGGTACAGTAAAGTGGGATGCCTGGGTGACTCAGTCGGTTAAGGGTCTGCTTTGGCTCGGGTTGTGATTCCAGGGTCCTGGGATTGAGACCTGTGTGGGGCTCCCTGCTCAGCGGGGAGCCTGATTCTCCCTCTCCTCCCTGCTTGTGCTCTCTGTCACCATCCCTGTCTCTCTCTCAAATAAATAAATAAAATCTTAAAGAAAAAAAAAGTACAAGTGGAATGATGTCCACACCATGCACAAAAATGGGAGGCATGGTTTCCCACCGCCTCATCTACTCTTTTCCATGATTTTTATGGCTATGGCTTGCCATTCTTCAAGGCTTAAAGGGGACTGAGTTGGGGTTCGAGTCAACCAAGTTGTGAATATAAAACACAAGTCGCAAATGCAAAACTCCGCCTCTTCTTCCTCTTCTGTTTTTTTTTTAGTGTTTTCGGCTTCAGTATTAGGGGGTACTTTTACTACAGGCAGATGTTGTTTCTCACATTTTGACACACACTCTGGGTAGAAGAACAAGTCGAAGCCCTCTGTATTCTCACTTCCCACTCGTGGCTTCATGCCCTCCCACCTGGCCTCCACCGCCATCCCTCCCCTTAGCATTGTTCCCCCAGCCAGAGCCCCAGTCAGCTTCTGCTGAGGTGATCAGCAACTTCCAACAAACTAAGTCTAATGAACATCTTTCAGTCTTCATGCTGCTTGAATTTTCAGCATAAATTGGCACAACTGACTGCTCTCTCCTTTAAATGCTTTCTTCCATTGGTTTCCATGTCACCATATTCTTCTGTTTTCCTCCTCCCTCTCCCCCTACTTCACCATCCTTTGCTGGCTCCTCCTCTTCTACCCAGTTTTCTGGGTGGGGCTCCAGAAGGCTTTCTCCTGGGCCTCCTTAGGGAAGGATGCTCTCCACATGCTCTCCACAGGCTAGGTCAAAGACAACCGGACTTCATCCCACATTCTCACAATCATGCCTCCCTTCTGAGCCCAAGGTTTTGTCCAAGTGCTTGGGTGTCTCAAAAGTGTCTATAATTCAGACTGAACTCCTCCAGCCCTGGCCCTCCACCAACGCTCCTGGTCTGTGACTGGTTATAAGTACTAGTGACTAGCCACATCTCCCACAGTCAGGCAAACCAGAAACCATCTTCATTCTAGCACCCTATAAAGCCATCCCTCTCAGGTTCCCTGCTTGGTGTTCCTTGAACCCATCCTCTCCAATCACTTTCCTACTTCATGTTGCCAGGTGCTTTTAATTACTCCTGAACTAGTCTACACAGCCCTGCAGATCTGGCTGCCCACCTCCCCACCTCGCCCTCAGCACAGGGGCACACTGGCCTTCTTTCAGTTCCTCCAGAGCTCCATGCTCCCTCCCTTCCCAGGGCTTTTGTACAGGCGGATCCCTCTGCTCACCCTTCCCCTTTCACGTAGTCCTCTCCCACTCCTCTTCTAGATCTCAGCAGAAATATCACTTCCTCAGGGAAGCCTTCTCTCACACTGCAGAAGAGATCAAGTTCCATGCCCTATGCTCTGTTAGCTTTCTGCAGACTTCTTTCCCATGCAATTTATTATTTGCTTAATTATCCCATTAATGTCTCATCTGCCATATTAGTCTGTGAGTCTCATGAGGACACGGGTTGGATCTGTTTATTGTGTTTTCTGTATTTTGATCTTTGCCCAATCTATTACTTCAGTATGAAATATTCCCCCTCCCTCCCCACTGTAAATTCACCTGGTTAACTCTTATTTTTCCTCACATCTCAGCAACAGGCACTTGGCGTCCCCTTCCGAACTTCTCCATGGCTAGGTTATGTATCCCTCTTGTGTGACCCCACAGCGGCCCCCCATTCATTTGCCACTTTGTATTTATCACACTGTTATAACTGTTTATTTACTCATCTTCCTTTTTCAGGAGACCTAAACTCCAGGAAGACAAGGGCTGTGTCTTGTCTTTCATTCCTCCATTGCTTCACACGTTGTCTCATACACTATAGGTACTCAATAAACACTAGTTCAGTAAACGAATGGATAAGACTAAACGAAAGTCAGGTAATGACAGTGCTTTGAAAAAGTTAAGCACACCGTAAAATATACCACTTTAGTTGAGAGGAACAAGCCATGGACCCCTATAAAATATGAAACAGCAGAAGACATGACCCATACTGGTAGGTCATAGTGCTCACAGTGAAGAATCTCACTCCCATGCCAAGATGTTGGTAGTAAGGATATCCCCAAGAACTCACTAAATGAAAATCAATGGCCTCAGTGATCTGAAAAAGTTAGCATAAAGGCTAGGTGTCTTCCAAGATAAAATAATGACACCTCGGAATATCAAATCAAATTTTTAGTGAAAGCAAAAAAAAGTTACTATGTCTAATGAGAAAGAAGACATTAACAGAGGAGTAGGTGCCTGGTGTGTGAAGAGGAAAGTCTAACGACCCTGCCCTTACCTCTAGGGCTCTAGTACCCTCTTCTTGGGCAGGAGTTCCCCGAGCACCTGGTCACCTCACTCTCAGTGACATGAGACCTTTGAGTTTATCAATAACTACCCTCATGATATGCTTCTAAGCAAGATTATGAGTACAATTTACCAAACTATCTAGACTTATCTTCAGGGAGAGAATGCATTGGCCAACGGATACATTCTAGCCTATTTGCCAGTTATATTTCTCATGATCAATCAATGAGTCTCTTGAGAACTTGGTTGGAGGGAATTGGTCTCTTTGACCTTCTCACCACTGGACCCACTGACAAATTTAAGGTTTTAGACCTGAAGACCACAAGCTGGAGCCAACCTTGCTTAACATTCCTATCTTGTCTCTCTGTGTCCAACAAATCAAGAGTCAAAAAGAAAGTTGTTTCTCCCTTCAGTATATTTACTAACTTCTACCATAGAGGAAAATCATGCATTTTGTTTTATTTTGTTTTTTGAGGGTCAACGCTACTGATTTTTATTTGGGTAAGTAGAGGAACGTCCAGCAGAAAGGCACATTATCAGACCAAACTTTTATATTGCAATCTTTGAAATTCTGTCTTAAACACAAGATAGTTTTATTCAAAATTCATGTATTATTTTACACATTTTAAAATTTTCATGCAAATAACTGAAGAAAGTTTTCATTTATTAAATGATCTAAAATGCCTCTCTTACTTTAGTTTTA
The DNA here is from genome assembly GCF_009829155.1 of Mustela erminea. Lineage (NCBI taxonomy): Eukaryota > Metazoa > Chordata > Mammalia > Carnivora > Mustelidae > Mustela > Mustela erminea. The sequence goes on from NC_045628.1 coordinate 76,613,658, forward strand.
TATTTTTTCATGCTCTTCCATCGACAGAAAAAGCAGACAGTTCCGAAAGAGAGGCTCTCATGTCTGAACTCAAAATGATGACTCACCTGGGAAACCACGAGAATATCGTCAATCTGCTGGGGGCATGCACACTGTCAGGTAATCAATTCCTACTAAAAGCCTCTCATCAAAAATATTTTAGCCTGAAGACAAAGAGGACATTTGTTCTCAACTTTTCCTCTTTCCTCCGTCTTCGTACGGGCCCTCAAACCCGAGCGGAGTTAGACATTGAGCGCTTTGAGAGCGGATGCGTCCGTGTAGAGAATGCCTCTGCGCACAGGCCAGGCCACGTAATTCTAACCTCCTTAAAAACAACAGCAGCACTGCTGGCGCATTTTGTGGACTCTCATTCTACCTGCTCTGGTGGAGCTTCTCCCCAGGCTGTGAAGCCGGCCTCCTTGCAGTGGGGAGAATGGCCGCAGGCCTTGGCCGCTGCCCAGCTGGGTCGGCTTCAAATAAGGGACAACAAGGGCGGGACGCCAGCCTTCATTTTCCCAGCATGCAGTGGCGCATGCGCTCTGATTCACTTCCGCCTAGAAATCCCGGAAAGATGCGCTCGCAGCTCGTTCCTCCTGGGACGGGGACAAAACAAAAGAGAACAAGAGCGTTCAGATCTAGGAGCGAACCCGTGGCCTGTATCTCCCTCCTCAGGCGAACAACAGATACGCGTAGATTTGCCAAGTGCTCGCAACGCTGCTGGCATATCATGCCCAGTTGCAAACTGGAGAATCCAAGTGGCCACTGGTTATTGGTGAGGCGATGGACAGCAAGGGCCCACATGGAAGGCAGGAAGATACCGCTTTCCAAAGGAGTTAGAGCCAAAAGCCAAAATTGAGTTTCAAGTACAAGAGATAGTCAGAAAAAGTTGTACTCTCCCCAAGTCAGGGAGCACTAGGCTCTCCTAGGTGATGCTGGCTGCCACACAGACATCTGAAGGAAATATTTGGAATTTGTATACCTATGATGAAAATTCTATTTCAGGACCAATTTACTTGATTTTTGAATATTGTTGCTATGGTGATCTTCTCAACTATCTAAGAAATAAAAGAGAAAAATTCCACAGGACATGGACGGAGATTTTCAAGGAACACAATTTCAGTTTTTACCCCACTTTCCAATCACACCCAAGTTCCAGGTAAGAGAAGTGGGTCAGGATTTCACAATGTTATGTCACAGAACACAGGCCCAGTGTGATGGTTAAACACCCCGCACTGGGCAGTCTCTGAAGGCCAGAGTCCAACCTCGTGTGGTCTATGGGTTCTAAGATCTAGAAAGGTCACTTGTCTTTGTTCTAGCTTCTCTGCTGATCTGGAACAACGAGACTTTCGCTTTCCTGTGGTACAAAGGCTGTAGCTGTCTCCATCCACCTGTGCCTGAATCACACTCTGGCCACATATTCAGTTTTGGGAAGAGTACATTCTTCAGTCCTTCAGCTCTCCTGGATGACGCACAGGAATTGGTAGAATGAACACTTTCCCATGACATATTCACAGAGAGTAGTGCAGGTCTTGGGAGGCTGGTACAAAAGAGCTCTGAACTCACACATTGGATCTTTGAAAATTAGAATGGATTAATTGACATAATGTGATGGGGACGAAATTGAGTAGTGGTAACATTCGTCTCTATGTTCTGTCAATGTCAATTTGTCTCTATGTTCCTTAATCCACAGTGTCATCCTATTTCCTCCACACATGTGAAAGCTCTCCCTTTTCCTGGTGTGTAGGTTTCAGCGTAGGACTTTGGCCTCTTAAGACACTGAGTCTTGGGGCGCCTGGGTGGCTCAGTGGGTTAAGCCGCTGCCTTCGGCTCAGGTCATGATCTCAGGGTCCTGGGATCGAGTCCCGCATTGGGCTCTCTGCTCAGCAGGGAGCCTGCTTCCTTCTCTCTCTCTGCCTGCCTCTCAGTGTACTTGTAATTTCTGTCAAATAAATAAATAAAATCTTTAAAAAAAAAAAAAAAAGACACTGAGTCTTTTAAGACAAGATGTTACATCTTTTTTTTTTTAATATTTTATTTATTTATTTGACAGACAGAGATCACAAGTAGGCTGAGAGGCAGGCAGAGAGAGAGGAAAGGAAGCAGGCTCCTGCTGGGTAGAGAGCCCGATATGGGGCTCGATCCCAGGACCCTGGGATCATGACCCGAGCCAAAGGCAGAGGCTTTAACCCACTGAGCCACCCAGGTGCCCCAGACAGGATGTTACATCTTAAAGCTGGGAGACCCCTTGGAGATCCCCGTTGGATGTCTGTGTGGTTGCCCGAAATGAATTCATGTCACACCGTCTTATCTTTCACACTTGTTTCTCAGTTCATGTTTTAAAACTGAGAAAATTCTGCAATGTCATCTGTATTCTAGAATAGAGTCTCTTAATGAGTCAGATGGTGAGATCAGCATTCCATGGTTAGCAATAGCTAATGCTGGTCAACAGGGTCTTTGATTCATTCTAGTCACTGGGGTATTAACTACACTGAAGCAACTTAGGAATATTTGTGGTCTGCAAGCATAAAGCCATTTGCCAGAGATAGGGAAAATTATAAGTCGGGGTGAATTTGTATGCTGGAATAAATGGAATCATTGTATATAATGCACACAGAATTCCTCAGTGAAGGATTTTATGTTATTCACCACAAAGGAGAGTTTTGTTATCACTTTATTAATTTCATGGGAAAAGGAAATGTGCTTTATTTACAAAACCTGAGAAAAGAGGGATGGTAAAACACAGGTCTTGGAGTGCCTGGGTGGCTTAGTCATTAAGTGTCTGCCTCTGGCTCAGGTCATGATCCCAGAGTCCTGGGATCGAGCCCCACACTGGGCTCCCTGCTCAGTGGGAAGCCTGCTTCTCCTTTTCCCTCTGCCCCTGCTTGTATTCCCTCTCTCGCTGTGTCTGTCTCTGTCAAATAAATAAATAAAATCTTAAAAAACACACACACACACGCACACAGGTCTTTATAAGAAGAACTGTATTACAGGAACTTTCATAGGGAAAGTGGGCCTTTAGAAACAGAAGAGGTGTTTGAGTCCTAACTGTACATCTTGTTAGCTTCGTGATTTCAGCAAACCTTTATCTCACCAAGTCTTTTATAAAATGTGATTCTGACACCCAGCTTGTCGAGTTGTGGCAAGGACAGAGTGAGGTCCTGTTTGAACTCTGGGACCCTGTACAGATAATAGGATCACTCCTCTCATTAGACTTGGCAAGCTCGATTCCACACGTTTTTAATGTCCATATACACAAAAAAATGGACAAGTGGATACTGTGCTTTTAATCTCAAAGCCCATTTATAACTAGAATTCAATTTTTTTGATGAATTGTGTTTTTTAAAATAAAATGTCTATTTAGAAGAAGAACATAAATAACAAAATAATTTTTTTTATAGTATGCCTGGTTCAAGAGAAGTTCAGTTACACCAGGACTCGGATCATATCTCAGGATTCAATGGGAATTCATTCCAATCTGAAGGTAATATTTTATCCTAATTAATAGCACCTTAAAATAGAAACAGGTATGGAAATTCAGTTAGTTTTTAAAAAGTGTCAATGCAAAAAATGCTTTTATTTGCTAATGTCACACGGAGGGTTTATTAATGTATATTTGCTTTAAAGGTAGTGAAAAGCCAGCAGTTTATATATTGTGGGTTTGATGTCAGCGAGCAACTAATAAACACAGAGAGCTATGTTATTTGGTCAGGTTGTTCTTTTTAAAATAATACATTAATCAGAGCCACTGATTACTGACATGTGGAAAAAAGATGAGTTCTAGAATCAGACGGAAGTTGGGTTAACCTTGGGTTCCTTCACTTTCTGGCTGGAAGACTTTGGACAATTTATGTAATCATCTGAGCCACAGTTTTGTCATCTGTAAAATGGGCCTAATAGTACTTTCGTCATAGTACCATTGGAAGGATTAAATGGAAGTATAGTAAGTGCCCAGTGCCGTTCGTGAAATGTGGTGGTGCAATGTTAATTCTTTCCCACATGACAAAACTACCTTGCACAAAAGAGGAGGATCAGAAGCTCCTGACTGATCAGGGGCCATCTGTACAAAAGCAGCTGGACAGGTTACCCTTCTAACCAAAAGAAACCTTTGGCTGGCCCCTCGGAGGCCCCACAGGTTTAGCATGAACAGGTTAGCCCCAGTGCTACTGGGAAAATGCAGTGGGAGCTTCCTTTGTAGTCTGGGCACTCCTCCTCACTGTGGCTTTGATAATGTCCCCATAGAGATGTAATGGGGCAACTTCTTAAACTTGGGGCAAGCATGAGGACCAGTTTTGTTTTACAGATGAAATTGAATATGAAAACCAAAAAAGGCTGGAGGAAGAAGAAGACTTGAACGTGCTGACATTTGAGGACCTTCTTTGCTTTGCATATCAAGTTGCCAAAGGAATGGAATTTCTGGAATTTAAGTCGGTAAGCCCCTTTTGAAGGAGAAACTAACAGCAACAAGATAATTTTGGAAATGGGATGTGCTTTCCTTTTTCTTATTTCAACTTGTATCCCTTACAGTCTGTATCGCCCACCATCCACCACCACCCTCTTCTCTGTCGGAACCACCTAGAATTTTCATTTCAGCAGCTCTGGGTGAATTATAGGGGGAATGCCTGAGATCCCTTACTGCAGCCCTTCCAGGAGGTCCAGAGTCCCCTGAGACTTCCAGATAGGAAGTCAAAGCGAGGTCTACAGCGTCAGTCTTTCCTTGGGCAGTCCAGGTTGTCCAAGCTATGTCCTGTGTGTGGGCATTTGACCCTGGGTACGCAGGACTTCAAATACAGTGTGCTGGGATCCTGGTACACCTTCTGCCTCTCCCCGCTTCCCATGCTAATCCCAGACCCACAGGGCTATGATGAGAGGGCCGTGAAGCCTGCCTCAAACCATGGTTTCTACCTCAATTTTGCCTTCTTTCCATCATCGTCTCTCAGCCCTGTTCTGGGACATTTCAAGGGTCTCGTACCTCTGAGCATTCCTCTGGCTGCTTTCTGTCCACACCGTCTTATGTTCTGTTACCTTCTAAGTATTCCCCAAACTCTTCCCTCTTCTTTTCCCTTTAAATCTTTGCTTCTCTTTCTCCCTCTTTTCTCTATGTCCCTCTCTTTGCCTCTTCCCTCCTCCTCCTTCCTGAATTTGGAGAGAATCATTTCAGCTATATTTTATTTTCTTTAAAAAAATTACTTTCGGGGCGCCTGGGTGGCTCAGTGAGTTAAAGCCTCTGCCTTCATCTCAGGTCATGATCCCAGGGTCCTGGGATTGACCCTTGCATCAGGCTCTCTGCTCAGTGGGGAGCCTGCTTCCTCCTCTCTCTCTCTGCCTGCCTCTCTGCCTATTTGTGATCTCTTGCTTTGTCAAATAACTAAATAAAATCTTTTTTTAAAAAAATTAAAAAATTAGAAAATAAAAATAAAAAAATTTCTCTAATATATAGAGAAATAATCTCTCTTAATATATAGAAAAAAAAATTTTCTCTAATATAATGTCATAGGTTAGGTATATCTCAATTTTTTAAAAAAGATTAACATAAAATAAATCAACAGCTTTGAAGAAAAAAGTGATGTTCACAATAGCAATCAAACTTGTGAACCATCTTGAGGTAAACAGAAGAAATATACCAGACCCAAATGAAACATTATTAAATGCCAAAAAGGAGGCCTGAATAAATGAGCTCTACCATGATCATGTAGGAGAGATACGGGGTTTATTAGAAAAGCCAATTCTGTCCAAGTTAATCTGTATGTTTAACACAACTCCAGTTAGAATCTCAAGGATTTTTTTTCTCCCTCACGGATGTTGAAAGTGTATATTATCTTCTTTGCTTTTCTTTTTCCAAATATGAGCATCCTTGCTCACAGGTTAAAAAAAAAATTCCTGCCTCGTAATATTTTCCCACCCCTCATCTCTGAGGCGCATTCTTTTTTTTAAATTCAATTAATTAACATATAATGTATCACTGGTTTCAGAGGTAGAGGTCAGTGATTCATCAGTTGCATCTAATACCCAGTGCTCGCTACATCACATGCCCTCCTCATGCCCATCACCCAGTTAATTCATCCTCCCACCCCCTGCCCTCCAGCAACCCTCAGTTTGTTTCCTGCGGTTAAGAGTCTCTTACGGTTTGTCTTCCTCTCTGGTTTTGTCTTATTTTATTTTTTCCTCCCTTCCCCTATGATCCTCTGTTTTGTTTCTAAAATTCACATACGAGTGAGATCATATGATCTATGTCTTTCTCTGATTGACTCACTTTACTTAGCATCATACCCTCTGGTTCCATCCACGTCTTTGCAAATGGCAAGATTTCATGTTTTTGATGGCTGAGTGCTACTCTGGTGTAGATATATACCACATCTTCATTATCCATTCACCTGTCTGAGGCACATTCTTCTCCTCATCTTCCCTGCCTGCTGTTGGCTTCCTCTTTTCTCAAGTGTATCTATAGTTCGTTTATCGTTCACCTCCTTGACTACAGTAGTGATTGCGTGTCTTTATAGACCTTGGAGGGCCTCGACCTCAATAGTCTGGCCTGATTTCCTGCCTGTCGTGAAGTAAATAGGCAAATTACTCACAACCGAAGGTCAAGGGCCCTGCTTTTTTCCCCTCTGGGCTTGTTATAATAAGAATTTTTTTGAGGAATATCCAGTTTCTGAGACGCTCCCCCCTTATTTTCCCTTTAGGCCCTACCCGCTGCACCATGACGTCACTGTCTCCTGGTTGTCTTTTCTCCCTACTTCTCTGGTTGCTCCTTGCTTTCCCTGTAGCTGCCATGACTCCATCCACCATACTGACTAGTGCCAATTCCGGTGCTAGGTGCTGAGATAGAGTCAGAGCTTATCACTGACAGGGGAGAAAGAGATGAGCAGACGGGCAAATCAAAGATGACCCTGTAGTGTGGTAAACATTCGTGTTCAAGTAAGCTCTGGGAACCCAGGGAAGGCACAGACCCATCAGAACCAGGAGGGGGAGCGGTGCAGAAAAGGCTTGGGGAAGCAGCTCATGCTTCGGCTAGAGGAGATTTCTGAGGAAAAGGAAAACCAGCAGGGAACGTGGGATAGGGCAGGGAACACAAAATCAGGAGGAAGTCTGTTGAGAAAGGTCATGTTAAATGTGTGACCTGTGGTTCCTTGGGCAACAGAGTCCAGCAGATAGTCCTATCTAAAGCTCAGGAGAAATGTTTGGGTCGGGAACAGAGGTTGGATGATGGTCGTTGCGTCTCTTGGTTTGGACGAAGGGACTCAGGAAGGTGTAGACCAAGAGGGTGCTGCCCCAGGGAATGAGAGCAGGCTTGCCTGGAGCTGCAGAAAGAAACAGGTTCCACTAGTCAGTAGGAAGAAAACAGGGCCAGCGACATGCTGAATGCACAGAAGGAGGGCTGTGAAGGAGGAGGGCCTGGCGCATAGGACCAGGTGCCACCAGGACGCCAAATCCAATCCCAGTGTCCCTGCGGGGCTTAGCCCAGGCAGCTGGGGCAGACATCTGGGAGGATGAAGGCCAGGTGTGGGGGGCTGGTAGGAACGTGGGTGAACGTGAATGGAGTCTGCAGGCAGTGGGCAACACTCTCAGAAAACTGGAGAGGGAGGAAGGAGAGCTAGGGGGATTTTAGTCTGCCCGGTTTTTGCTTTTATTTTTTCAAGATTGAGGAGAGCCCTTTGGGCCTTTGCGCCTAGTGCTCTGTTCCTTTGAATATCTTCCTTCTTAGGGTTAATTCTCTTGTCAGACCACTTGGCTTCATACCATGTCCTCTGTCCACTCAGAGTCTCCTGATTCCACTTGAGTCAACCTTCCCAAACTTATTTTTCATTTTTTCTCCCCAAATATATTCTTTGGTCATACTCTCATTGCCAAAGCTGTTTTCCAGTCAGAAAGGAGATCGTTTTTCTCCACCCCTCAGTAAAAGTGCTGGACAACGGCCTTGGAAAATCTCTTCGGAAGGGAGCTCAAGACTGGACCCCGGTATTGTGTCTTTTATTTATAGGAAGACACACCCAGCCAGGTTTGATCTCCTTTCTAAGAACCTACCCCCTTGGCCTCCAGGAATGTTCCATAAGTAGCACGAGTGACTGTATTCACAACAGCTGAAGAAGTGGGCCATCGGCGTTCACTCTGTGTGCTGCGGGTCTCGTGTGAGGATAGCCGGTGGCCCAGTAAAGATTAGACACCTCGAGGAACCACACTTTCCTGTCATCTGTAACTCCTGCTGAACTTGAAACTGGAAGCAAAATTGCCCTCTGTGATGATCTCTGTCAGAGTAAATAACACGCCAATTTCATTCTTTGCAGTGTGTTCACAGAGACCTGGCAGCCAGGAACGTGCTCGTGACCCACGGGAAGGTGGTGAAGATCTGTGATTTTGGACTGGCCCGGGACATTATGAGTGACTCCAACTATGTTATCAGGGGCAACGTGAGGCCACTATTTCTCACATGTTTTTATACTGTTATTTTGTGTTTTGTCATTGGGACGGTAGACACTGGCACTCACCGTAGTGAGGGTTTGCTTGATGGCAACATCAAAAAGCTTCCTTACTGCAGTCAGCTTTCTTACATTTAAAAGCTTTTTCTTTCTTTTTTTTTTTTTTTAAGATTTTTTAAATTTATTTGACAGACAGAGATCACAAGTAGGCAGAGAGGCAGGGAGAGAGCTGAGCAGAGAGCCCGATGCAGAGCTCGATCCCAGGACCCTGAGATCATGACCTGAGCCAAAGGCAGAGGCTTTAACCCACTGAGCCACCCACGTGCCACTAAAAGCTTTTTCTGTAGCTTCAAGGAATATTCCAGTTACAATTAAACTGAGCAAAATAGCATCACATCTGTCCTTGGGCTAGTCAGAACAGACCAATTAGGGGTCTTGGAGTACAAGCCACACTTAAAAAAAAATTCATTACTTGAACTTATTTCAGTTCCATTAGCTATAAAGCAACTAGAGTCATGTTTCCAATTACAGGAATTTGGCAGTCACTACAATAAAGCATTTTTTAAAGTACAACATATCAATTAAATATTAAATGTGCATTTTTAAAGGACACAATATTTAAATTAGATATGAGCTAATGAATATTTAGCATCTTATTACTGTCACACAGGAAGATCTAAAATATGACCAAATCCACTTGTTAAAAAAAACAAAAACCAAAAAAAAAAACCAAAACCCAACTAGGGACAGACGTGTTATTTAAGGACTATTAGAAATACTAGATGATAAAATTGTGTACTGGAAAGAGTGGCTTGTAAGAATCCCAACACCTAGAGTTAAGCCCCCTTTTTTTGGAATTTCCCTGTGCTTTATAGTCCCCACTTGTGAAATAATAGTGACTTGGTGCTTACCAGGAGCTAGGTACTGTTCTTAGCGCTTTACGTACATTCATGCATTTAGTCCTCACAGTGCCCACTTGTGGGCTGGGAAACCGAGGCACAGAACATAATTTGCCCCTGGTTACACAGCACGTGGCCTAGAGCGTGAATGGTCTGAGCCCCAATCCTGTGCATAACCACTGTGACAGGTGCAGCATTTCCCGTGACAATTATCTGCTTACCACATTGGCGTTGTGGGAATAAACCAATAAAACTAACATGAAAGCACCCGTCTCAGTAAACAGCCAATAAATGTTAAAAATCAAATCAAACACTATTTCCATTAGAATCAAATAGCCATCTCAGCTGATTTTAGATCTATATCTCCCTTGTTGTAGCTGAAGTCATAAAGATGATCAAAGCTTGTGGGCGACTGTGCAGTCTTTACCTTACTAGCTGGTGGTCTCTTATGTGGGAAGGTGACTTCCATTTGGCACCTCAGTTAAGTCTTTTAATTTATTAAATTAACCAGATGAGCCTGTATGATTCTATCAGCTCATCGGTTTGTATAGGATTTAAATAGGGTTTCTTTCTTGAGCTTTGATTTTTTTTTTTTTTTAATTTCCCTAAGTAATCTCTACACCCACTGTGGTGCTGGAACTCACGACCCTGAGATCCAAGGTCACATGCTGTACTGACTGAGGCAGCCAGGTGCCCTTGGAACTCTGATTTTACTTGGCAGATTAAACGAGCACAGTGAAGGGCTCCTCGCTTCATGAAAAAAAAAAAGAAATACTACAAAAAGCTGTGTCCCAGTAACCTACCTGCTTCTGTGTCTTGATGCTAACCCAACTGTAGGGACTCTAAACCTGCCTTTCGTGCTACTGGAAATTACTAAAGCCACAGAAGCCAGCCTGGTGTCATTTCTGGAAGTGATGACATACGCTCCCCTCACCACATTCTTGTAGCTGGCATTTCCACTAAAGTTCTTCCAAGAAATACTTTAACAAAATATTCCGCCAATTCACCAATATCTCCTTACCTCTGGGCAAAGGACTGGTTATTCCTTAATGGGAATTATCTGCTGTTAAACTTACCCATTCCAATCACCAGGCTTTGTTCTGGATGAGCTTTAAAGCAATGGCCAGCTATGGGGCACCTGGGTGACTCAGTGGGTTGGCTCAGAGTCACATGACTCTTGATTTCGGCTCAAGTCATGATCTTGGGGTCATGAGATGGAGCCTGTGCTGAGAATGTCAGGCTCCGAGCTGAGTGTAGAGCCTGCTTAAGAGTCTCCCTCTCCCAGGGTGCCTGGATGGCTCAGAGGGTTAAGCCTCTGCCTTTGGCTCAGGTCATGATCTCAGGGTCCTGGGATGGAGCTCCGCATCGGGCTCTCTGCTCAGCAGAGAGCCTGCTTCCCCCTCTCTCTCTGCCTGCCTCTCTGCCTCCTTGTGATCTCTCTCTGTGTGTCAAATAAATAAATAAAATCTTTAAAACAAAACAAAACTAATTGCCCTATAAATCTTCATTGTCAGGACCAAGTTGAAACAGAATGATTCTAAATAGTAAAAAAAAAAAAAAAAAAGATTCTCCCTCTCTCGCTGCCCCCCTCCCCCCCAACACTTGCATGCAGGTGTGCGCTCTCTCTCTCTCTCAAAAAAAATGAAAGATATTGTGTTGGAGTTTTTTGTTTGTTTGGGTTTTTTTGTTTTCTTTTCTTTTCTTTTTTTGTCAGGCTGTTATGTTAGGATGTTGATTTGAAAGTGAGAAACTTCCATTTGAGGAATATGATTTTCTCCATTAAGCATTGAGAGTAACTTTAGGAAGCAAAGAAATTTTATCATCTAGCTAGTAAGAGAAAAGAAATCCCCTTCACCATTCAATCTGTTCACCACTGATCTCCTCCTGGACTCTGCACAGGCTCGTCTGCCTGTAAAGTGGATGGCTCCCGAGAGCTTATTCCAAGGGATCTACACCATAAAGAGTGACGTCTGGTCGTATGGAATATTACTCTGGGAGATATTCTCACTTGGTAAGTTTTGCCCGTGGCCGCCATCCCTGCCCCCTCTGCGCCTTATCCCTGTTCTTATATTAAAGCATGCATGAAGGGTGCCTGGGTGGCTCAGTCAGTGAAGCCTCTGCCTTCGGCTCAGGTCATGATCTCAGGGTCCTGGGATCAAGCCCCACATTGGGCTCTCTGCTCAGCAGGGAGCCTGCTTCCCCCTCTCTCTCTGCCTGCCTCTCTGCCTTCTTGTGATCCCTCTGTGTTAAATAAATTTTAAAAAATCTTTAAAAAATAAATAAATAAAAATAAAAAAAATAAAGCATTCATGACGTGCCACCTTGTCATCTGTGATATATGTGCCACTTCATGTCTTATTGTGGTGTCTTTGCCCCACCCCCCAGCCTGTACCTGCATGAGAGCAGGAGCCGTGACTTTCCCCACTTACAGCCTCGCACCAAGCAGCGTCCGGCCCATGGGCATTCTTGGTACCTGCTTGTTCACTGAATGACTAACCAAATGAAATGGTGTACCCTCCCTCATTTTCCCCCAGGTGTCAATCCTTACCCTGGTATTCCGGTTGACGCTAACTTCTACAAACTCATTCAAAGTGGATTTAAGATGGATCAGCCCTTTTATGCTACGGAAGAAATGTGAGTTCAGATCAGACTGCACCGTGGCTGAAATCAGGAATTTACAGTCTCTCTAGTTCAAAGCATGTCGAAGAAAGTAAAACTCCTTAATGCAAAATCCATGATTCCTCTTTTTAAAAAAGAAAAAGAAAGAAAAGGAAATTCTTCCTTTTTGTTTTGGGGATTTCTGAACAAAACTGAAGATACTGTGAATTAGAAGCTTCAGTTCTTTTGTTGGAAGGGGTCCCTCAGGGTGCTAAGACTCCATCTCCTGATTTCTGGTCCACAGAATGCATTTCTACCCGTCACCTAATTTGCCCTTCCTGGTGGGGGTTCAAAGTCAAGCAGAGTACTTGCCACAAAACAAACAGGCCACAGATGATGAGTAGCTCCAGCAAGAAATGGCGGGAAATGATCAGCTTTTCTTCTTTCAGATTTTCTCAGTTTCCTCCACCTTCTCTTGGTTTTACAGATACTTTATAATGCAATCCTGCTGGGCTTTCGACTCAAGGAAACGGCCATCCTTCCCCAACCTGACTTCATTTTTAGGATGTCAGCTGGCGGATGCAGAAGAAGCCGTATGTAGCTTCCTAGTATTTTACAAAGTGTTGTTAGAAAGGAGAGCAGTAACTCAGAACACGCACTCATTTCCTAAGAATCAAAATATCACGTTGTCTTTCTCAGCGTAGTTTGTCTTGGTTGCCCTCTGAAAGTTGTGTGGGGTGAGATCTATTTATTGGTAAGCTTTTTGGGGGGGAAAAGCTTTCCCTAACATTGTCAGCCAATTGATTAAGAAATTAAATGCTTTTAAGTATTTAATTAATGCATAGGACTAGACAACTAAACAAAACTTAATCCCTGATCACCACTGACCTTTCCTAATTCAACATGAAGCTTTAGTATGGAATAATCCGTACAACCCAGACATATAATACAGCAGAGTGGAGAAAACATTGACCTGGAATCATGAGAGTCTAATCCCAGCTCTAGCACTGTAGCTCCTCATCGCTGTATGACTTATGGCAAATCATTTTACTTCTCTTGGCCTCAGTTTTCGCACCTGTAAAATGGGTTGCCGAGGTAGGTGATCCTCAGGCTTTGGGAACTTGGAATCACTTTGCTCACTCTTCCCCTCAGTATTACAATCCACCGTAGTGAACAGAGCCATTCCTTAGAGGAAGGGGACAAAGGACGGACCTTGAACCTCCAATAACCAGGTTCAAATTGTGGCTCCATCATTTACATCTTATAGGCCTCGATTAAGTGACATAATCTCTATTTCCTTATCTGAAACATAGAATTAATAAATCTTGCTTTAGGAAGCTGTAAGGAGTAGGATGTATGTGAAAAGATCTATTAGCACATAGCAGGCCCTTAGTAGTTAATCAGTAAATGTTAGTCACATAGGAACCTGACTGCTTAAATGGATTGTCTGTTCTCTTTTTCTAAATTATTAAGAGCCCATTTTCAATTCTGTAGTCTCTCCAGAGACCTGGGTGGGTGGGTCATGTCCCTTCCTCCTGGTAGGCTGTTTTTAAAAATCACATTCGGAAACTAAATTATTGTGAGGGAATTAGGCCAACAAGGTCGGGGGAGATGGAAAACCTCAAGGCTATCGAGCAGACCGCCTGGACACAGTTAATGACCCTATAATACAAACCAAAAGAAGAGTAAGAGAGAGAAACCAGAAGTGGGCTCCAGAGAGGACCGAATAATTTCTCCTTGCCCGGCAGCTGGGTGTGGCTCCACAGAGGAGTTATTTGTACCAAGCTGTGAAGAAAGAGTAGTATTTTGGCTGTTGAGGGGGGAGGTGAGTGGGGGTGTTCCAGGCTAGATGAGTAATATAAGAAAAGTTCAAAGTTGAGAAAGTGTAGTGGAAGATAAATGGTTGCGGCTGAAAGTATAGGGTCGGTGGGGGAATATGGAGAAAAACAGGACTGGAAAGGTAGTGGACCAGGGTATGGGCTCTGCTACTGCTCAGAAGCCCCTTGGCTTTGTTCAGAACCCCTTATCTTGGAGTACAAGTCTCCTTTCATGACCCCACTCCCACAGGATGTCAGATGCCCTTCCCTCTGTTCAGGGAATCAGGGTTGTTGAATGGCAAGCTTTTCCACAGGTGATGATTCAGCCACGGGGGTCTGAGCTCAGAGATACCCCTCTAACTACCCTCCCCCCACCACCATTCTCTTCCTCTCTTTCTCTGACCCTCTGTCATGGAAGGTTCTTTTTCCTACCAGTATCAGCCACAGATAGCAAGCTCTGTCTTCTTCAGGGAGATTCGATTGATAGTGTCCCCTGTGGGTGGGATGAATACACCAAGAGGAACATCTTGGTACTGGTTGGTGCAGTGGGATCCAGTCTAGAAGCCTGAGGAGCAGAGACGAGATTGGATTTCAGTCCCCACCGGCTGGGCACCTCTGAGCAAGGCCTAGTCTACACAACCATGCCAGGCAGCTCTGCCCACTACGAGTGAACCCTGGTTCCTTCAGGGAATGCTTTTCCCTTCACATGCCCTAAGCACAGCGATGTCTAGTCTCTTGGGTGGGAAGACAGGCCTTGCCAGCAGGCCTGAGGTGATATTTCCTGGTATGCATGTGAACGCTTTTTGTACAGTCTCTGCTTTTGCTTCTTCATGGACTAGGGAAGGAAAATGGCCCTCAGGGGACAAGTGAGAAGGGGAGAGAAGCTCACTGAGAAAGCACAGGCTAACGCTTTTAGGTATAACCCAACCCCAGTGGTATGGAGTTAGAGCAGGGAGATCACTGAATAATGTGCTAAGGCATTATTCAGACAGTGGTGAACCAACAGGGATTTTTAGAATGGGCAGATGCTCCGGTATTGGTCTTGATGGCCCAGATCACTACGACTGTGACAGATATTAGTTAGGCTTATTGTGGTAATCGTTTTTGCAATATATACATGAATTATATCATACACCTGAAACTAATATAGAGTTATATATCCATTATACCTCAGTTAAAAAAGAAGAGCCAGATCGAGTATTCTCTCCTCTCCAAAGACCCCTGTAGTTTCCCTAGTCAGATTTCAGGGTCCTTCTCCTGAGTCTCCCTAACACTTTGTCTTTAACTGTGTGTGAGACTCCAGTGATGGTGTGTGAGACTTTGCTTTATGGGACTGTCTTTCCCACCACTAGACTTGGTTCATGAGGGCAAGCAGATGCACTGCTCGTCTTCACATCACCTGACGCGGTCCCGTAGGCAGGCGACACTCACCAGTTATCAAATAAATGAGTGCCTATCAGCACAACGGTACGTCAGAGGTCACATCTGCTTTGTTCACCATGACATACCTAGTTCAGCGATTACATGCCTAAGTGGCTGGCATAATGCTTAGTGGATGGAAAGTGCTAAGCAAATATTTCTGGAAAGAAGGAAGGCAGGCAGGCATAAAAGTAAATTTGAGAAAGTAAAACCCTAAGAGAGGAAGTAAGATCAGTTAAGAGGTGACTGTGGCAACAGAGGTGAGCAAAGATGAGGGGGTGAACTAGACGGTGGGGAGAGGGGGTACAGAAGGAAGGGACATGCACAGCTCCTGTTTCAGAAAGGGCCTGAACTCACATCACTGCTCTTCTCATGTCCATGCCCACAAGTCATAGGAAATATATACATAGAATATAAATATATTATCAATATATAATGTATTTATATATACTATATCATAAAAAAATATACAAATATAAAATAATATAATATAAATACTTAAAAAATGGGCCACCTGGGTGGCTCAGTTGGTTAAGCGTCTGCCTTCAGCTTAGGTCATGATCCCAGGGTCTTGGAATGGAGCCCCATGTCAGACTCCCTGCTCAGCGGGGAATCTGCTTCTCCCTCTGCCCCTCCTCCACTGTGTTTTCTCTCTCTTAATCTCTCTCTCTCTCATATAAATATATAAAATATTTTTTAAAAAAGACATATATATATATATATATATATACATACATACACATTTTTTTATTATATTTTTTTAAAGAAGTGAGGCCATAATCGCCTTTGAAAGCCAGAAGGAGATCTTTGTGGACCAGAAACTGTGGAAAACCCCTGAGACAATGAAAGTAGTTAGGACTGAATTGGGAAGACCCACAACAGAGAACTCTTTGAAAGTTGAAAGAATGAGGACTAGTGTTTTCCCAGAGAGTAGGGAGAGTTCTGGTGGGCTCACGCAGAAGTTCCTCAGTGGGACGAGTCACAGTGTTAAATACACATAAGAATAGCATGGGTGTTAAGAATGTAAGTATGCCGCTGTGAAAACAGAAATATAATCTATAATCTCAGGTTCAGGGTAGAAGAAAAAGGACCATAGAAAACCTGATCAATGCCACAAAGTGGGGAAGAGAGAAACAAAGAGCATTCATCGAAATAGAAAAAGCTCAAAATGTCAAGATTAGTAAGTCCACTTAAGAAAGAGAATATCAGGGGTGCCTGGGTGGCTCAGTGGGTTAAGCCTCTGCCTTCGGCTCAGGTCATGATCTCAGGGTCCTGGGATCAAGCCCTGCATCAGGCTCTCTGCTCAGCGGGGAGCCTGCTCCCCCCTCCCCTTCTGCCTGTCTCTCTACCTGCTTGTGATCTCTGTCTGTCAAATAAATAAATAAAATCTTTAAAAAAGAGAGAGAGAGAGAGAGAATGTCAAAATAAATGAGACTGTTATCACACAGATCACATTTACTAACATCAGTGCAGTGAAAGGAGAAATCACCAGTCATACCCGAAAAGCTCCCCGTGTCCTACATGAGAAATTAAAACTCATGTTTCTTACAGAAGCCTTTGGTTCACAAGAAGGTGAAGGAGGAAGGAAAAAGACATAAAAATTGTCCCTGCTTATTAGAACCTGTAGGAGCCAGCCAAATTTATAACTCTAAATTCATTAGAAAATAAAGAATGAGAATGAATGACTTAAACTTTCATCTCTAGAAACTGAGGGAAAAAAAAACAACAACACAATGAACAAGGAGGAAGGAGTAGGGGAAGAAAATGAACAAAGCAGAAGAAAAGAACTAATAGAGGGGTGCCTGAGTGGCTCAGCCCGTGAAGTGTCGGACTCCTGGTTTCAGTTCAGCATGTGGTCTCGGGGTCCTGGAAGGGAGCCCGTCACTGGGCTCCATGCTGAGCGTGGAGTCTGCCTGAGATTCTTCTTCCCTCTCTCTACCTCCCCCTCTCCCTCTTCCCCATGCTTGTGTGTGCTCTCTCTAAAATAAATAACTAATGCTAAAAAAAAAATAAAAGAACTAATAAAGTTACAGGCAGAATTAATTAAACTGAGAGTAGCCCCCAAAACAAGAGTGATAATCAGGAAACACAGAAGTTGTTTTTTGAACTAATAATAGTAAGATTGAATGGCAAACATTATTTAAGTGTCTGCCATACACTCTACTAATATACTACCCATACGAACAGTTAATTCTCACATCAATCTCACAAAGTAAGTTTGAGTATTACCTCTTTTGCAGATCAGTAAATTGAGATACAGAGAAGTTCGGTCATTTGCCCAAGGTAACCCAGTAAGTGTCAGACTGAGGATTTGAACACAGGAGTCTGGATCTAGTTTATACTGTATATTAATATTGTATGTTAATATGGTGTACAAATATACCACTAACACACACTATGAAGAGAACAATTAGGAAAAAAGAGAAAGCACAGATGACATTCAGAATAAAAAGAACATACTTTGGATAGAGACACCATTTTTTTTTTTTAAAGATTTTATTTATTTACTTGACAGACAGAGATCCCAAGTAGACAGAGAGGCAGGCAGAGAGAGAGAGAGGAGGAAGCAGGCTCCCTGAGGAGCAGAGAGCCCGATGCGGGGCTTGATCCCAGGACCCTGGGATCATAACCTGAGCCAAAGCAGAGGCTTTAACCCACTGAGCCACCAAGGCGCCCCAGGATAGAGACACCATTTTAAAAAATGTAAGAAAATCTTATGCTCCTCTTTCTATTGATATACTTGAAAAGCTAGGGTTTCAAAATCTTTGTAAGGAGAATATACACATGTATTACTTGTACAATTAAAAAATTCATTTTAAAATCACTTAAAGGTGTGAGGGGGTGGGAGACATAGGCGTCCAGTTAGGGAATGAAAGTCACCCAGATGAAAGGCCATAAGCACAGAGAATATTCAGTCAATGGGGTTGTCATAGTGCTATATGTTGGCAGAAGGGAGCGCCGCTCTTGGGACGCATGGCATAATGTACAGACTTGTTTCGGCATCACTATGTTGTACCCCTGAAACTGGTGTAACAGTGTGTTTCATCTATACATCAATAAAACCAATTAATTACTTAACATAAACAAAAATCTCTTAAAGCAATGGACAGGAAGACATTAAAAGCGGGGACACACCAGAATAGCACCCAGTCTCTGGCTGTGGGAGTACAGCGAGGCTGAGAAGATGCTTCTGAAAGTCCTGGATCTTGGGCCTGGAGTTGGGGCAGTTCACTGAGTGAAACTCTCGATTCAGGAAGGAGAGAAGGATCGGGGGTCAGAGATAATGGATTCAGGTGTGGAGCTGTTGGGTTTGAAGTGTTACCGGTATTTCTGTCCCAGGTTTCCTTAGATGGTCAAAATTCAGTGCTGGACGTGAACATTTGGTTCGACAGGTCATAACCAACGGCTAGGCCCGCTCTACAAAAACAACGTATCATTACTGTTCATCCTTAAGGATAGAGGCAGACTGTTATGGTGAAGACCAGGTTTAAAAGGAGATTTTTGTCCATTTGTTTTCCAGAAAGAAAAAATAAGAGGAGGAGATGGTCCGTTCAGTGAACATGATAACTGCCAAGTGAACTAACACAAACAAATACACAGTAGTGATGGCCAGGGAGAGGGAGGGAGTCTGTCCAACTCACATAAGAATCCAGGATCCCTATATCACAGAGTTCTCATAAGTAATAAGAAAAACCTGGATGGCCCAACGTAAAAGGGCAAAGGAGAGAAGCAGACAATTCCCAATGAAGTGCAAATGTTCATTGAATCTAGAAAAAGATGTTCAGCTTTGCTTATCATGAAACACGCAGGCCAGGGGATCAAACCTTCCCTGGACGAAGGGCTAGAGCCGTGGGCGATAGTTAACACCCCTGCTTTAGGGCTTGGGAGAAAGCAGCATTGTTCCCCGACACAGCGGAGAGGAGTGGAAATAAGTAACGGTTTCTGCCGGGCAGCCTGTCGAGGTACGTCGCCATTCCAATGTGCATCCCCCTTGACCTGGCAATTCCACTGCCCTCATTCACCCTGGAGACAGACAGGGCCAGTGTGCACTTCTCAGTCAGTCAATGTTATACAAACAGTCCATCAAAAGGTCAGTTATGGTTCATCCATACTATGGAATGCTAGGCTACTATTAAAAACATGAATGTGCTTATATTTAGTAAATAGTGAAAATGTGTAACGTGTGTAACCTGCAAACAACATCTTAGAAATTCAAAATAAGGTTCTGAAACAAGGTCTACACTCTGAGCCTACCAACACAAAATTGCGTATACACAGCAAACCATCTGTCATGGGGGCTATCTCTGACAATTTTAGGCTTTTTTCTATATATCTTCCTATATTGCTTAAGGTGTCTATATGAATGTGTGTTAACTTTAAAGTCAGACAGAAAGTAGAGCTGTTTTCATTTTGGAAAAACATTTTAAAGTCACTGACCTCCCAAGTGAAACTCAAGAATCACCTGTATTAGTTGCATAATGAACGGATCATTTTTAGTGGCCTTTCTCAGCAAAAGAGGAATATAAGCAGGGGGAGTGGGAGAGGGAAAAGCAGGCTTCCCACTAAGCAGGGAGCTCAACGCTCGCTCCCAGGACCCTGGGATCATGACCTGAGCCAAAGGCAGACGCTTACCAATTGAGCCACCCAGGCGTCCCTTTTTTATGGTTTTACTGCTTGGCTTTTGGATTTCTAGATTGGGACTTTATATGCAAGAGCAGAAATGATACTGGAATCAGCTATTTGATGGTGACTTGATTTCTCCATTAGTAAACTCATTTTGGTTTGTCAATTAACATCCTCTAAGATTGTCCTCTAAGACTTCTGTATCATAATAGCAAGTAATCTGCAACATAGGCCCTTGACATGTCCGTCTTCCTTGGATGGTAATCAGTGTTCTGTCTTCTCCCTCACCTTCAGATGTATCAGAACATGGAGGGCCACGTTTCAGACCGTCCTTCTGTCTACCAAAACAGGCGACCTTACAGCAGAGAGGTGGACTCGGGGCTCCTGCCTCCACAGGCTCATGATGAAGATTCCTAGAGAAACAGTTGAGTCTTAAGGCCTTCCTCCCTCTGACCCCCTCCTTAAACAGGCTATAGATTACCAAAACAGGATTAATTTCATCACCAAAAGAAAGCATGATCTCAACTGCTGCTTTGCTGGGCTTTTCTCTAGAAGCTCTCTGTATTTACTCTTGTTTTCAAAGGGACTTTTGTAAAAACAAATCATCCTTTGCACAAGGCGGGAAGAGCTGATAAGTACTTTTCCTGGAGTATCTATCCAGATCCAAAGGCCTTCTTGGGCTGGCTTGAGTGAAAATCGTGTACCTGAGGTACAGTACGTTCTTGTAAATAGATAACACAAAAGCATTTTGCTAAGGAGAAGCTGATATGATTTTTTAAATCTATGTTTTAAAATAATATGTAACTTTTTTCAGCTATTTAGTGATATATTTTATGAATGGAAATAAAATCTCTTCTCTAGAAATGTTTGTCATTGAATTGTTTACATGTCCCGTTTAGGGCGAGACTTAAAAGGAGGGCAGGAAATGAAATTTCCTAATGAAATTATGTGCAACGATTTGTTTGTGCATGTGTATTTTTTTTCCTGCTGAGACGCTCCAGCCCTCCATCAGATTCTTAAGAGGACGCGTGACTCCTGACCCCAGACTAGGGCAGAAACACTGAGGTCTGCTGGCTTCTCTGTGGCGCTCCGTGGATTCAGCCTCTCTCGTCCTTCGAATTCAGCTTAGCTTCTTCCCTCCCACAGGCTTATAAAGCTGAACTTGCCCTCATCCTTATTTTCCAGGTGTGGTTCTCGGTGAAGGGTATGGTTCTTGGTGAAGTGTGTGGTGATGTTCTCCTTTTTTTCTTTTTTAAGATTTTATTTATTTGTTTGAGAGAGAAAATGAGCATGAGAAGTGGGACGGTCAGAGGGAGAAAGTACTGCCTGATGTGGGATGCGGTCCTGGGACTCCAGGATCATGACCTGAGCAGAAAGCAGTTGCTTAGCCAACTGAACCACCCAGGTCTTAACCAACCAACCTCCCCAAGGTCTGCCTCTTCTTGTCTTCCCTTCTGGGGCGTGGTTAAGATAAGAACCTTGAAGCCAGTCTTTTCTGGGCTGAAATTCTCCTTCCAATGCTGCTTAGTTGAGCAACATTGGGCAACCTTGGGCAAGTAACTGAACTTGATTGGGTCTTGGCTTCCTCTTCTGGAAGACGAAATAATAATGGATGACATCTATCTTACACGGTTCTGATAAGGATTAGATGGACTACATATATAATATATGTATGTTATAATAGACACACAGATGGTCCCCAACTAAGGGCGGCTCAACTTAAAATTTTTTGACTTTACGATGGTACAAAAGGGATACACATTCTGTAGAATCCATTCTTTGAATTTTGAATTTCCGGAGCTAGCGATATGCAGTTCAATGTCTATCACAGTGCTGGGTAGTGGCAGCCCGCAGTCCACTATGGGATCCCAGGGTGAAAAATCAAAACACTGACAGCCATTGTATACCCATTCAACCGTTCTGTTTCTCACTTTCAACACAGTATTCAATACATTACATGAGATATTCAATACTTTATTATACAATAGGCTTTGTGTTAGATGATCTTGCCCAATGCGAGGCTGACATCAGTATTCTGAGCACGTTTGAGGTGGGCTAGGCTAAACTGTGAGGTTTGATGGGTTGGGAGTATTAAATGTATTTCAGCTTATATTTTCAGCTTACTGGGGGTTTACTGGGACATAACCCCATCGCAAGCTGAAGACGAGCTGTATTACAGAAAGATAGTACCTCGTCCATAAATGTACCCTAATCTGTCATTTGCACTTCCCTCTCTGGTTTTAATCTTTTACTTTAGACGAGACCACATAAACTAGATTACACAAATCCGTTCTTCACGTCACCCCTTCTCCCAAGCTCTGGGCCATCCAGTGTTTTCTCTGGCCACAGAAAGATCTGTCTTCCTAAAGTATTCCTGTGCACCCGCCACTTCCGGCAGGAGCACGTCCCGTGGCTCCCAGTGTCTATCAGCTAAAGCCGGATTTTCTTGCCAGCCTACACACCCACCACAGCTGGGCTCTCCTGCATTTCTGTGTCAGGTTACATAACTCTCTGTCGCCAAAACCATCTGCTCGTGTTCAGTGGGTATGTCTTGGGCATTCCCATCTCCTGTGTTTCTTTTCTTCACCTGCCACCGTCCTGGGATGCTTCTTCCTATTCAAGTAAGCCCCTGCTTCGTGGCCAGACTTGAGCTCTGTCTTATAATTCAGATCTTTCTCAGCTCCACCAGTCGTGGGTGCTGGCTTCCTCTGTTGAAATCTATAGGCTCCTTGTCCATATCATCCAACTGGCTCTTTTTTTTTTTTTTTTTTAAGATTTTGTTTATTTATTTGAGAGAGGTCACAAATAGGCAAGGAGGCAGGTAGAGAGAGAGAGGAAGGGAAGCAGGCTCCCCGCGGAGCAGAGAGCCCGATGCGGGGCTCGATCCTAGGACCCTGGGATCATGACCTGAGCCGAAGGCAAAGACTTTAACCCACTGAGCCCCCCAGGCGCCCCCCAACTGGCTCTTAACATAAACTTTCCTTCCGTTTCCTTCCCTTCCCTTCCTTCTCTTCCCCCGCCCTCCCAACCCTCTTCTCCTCTCCTCTTTTCCCGCCCCTTCCCTTCCCTACCCCCTTCCCCCCTTCCCTTTCTTTCCTTTCCCTTCCCTCTCCTCTCCTCACCTATTCTATTCTTTTTTCTTTTGTTTTCTTTTCTTCTTTCTTTCAGAGACCGAGAGAGGAAGAGAGCGTGTCTGTGCGCGCGCACTCACGCCCGAGCAGGGGGAGGGGCAGAGGGCGAGCGAGAAACAGGCTCCCCGCTGATCCCAGGACGGAGATCGTGACCTAAGCAGAAGTTAGGCGCTTAACCAATTAAGCCACCCAGGCGCCCCAAACATTCCTTATTTTCACCTGGATTTTTTTTTAAGCAACAAAAGCATATCGTAGAGTTCTATAGTCAGTTCAGCAAATGTCCTTCCGGGCTAAAATCAAGGAGTCATCCACGTTGCCTTCCTTTCTGGAGGCTCTAGTGGAGACTCTGTTTCCTCACCTGTTCAAACTTCTAGAGGCTGCTGGAATTCCTTGGCCTTCCTTATAGCCTACGGTGTTTCATCTCTCCATTCTGTAGCCGTGTCTCCCTCTGACTTTGAACTCAGCTGACCCTGGTTCTCTGATCTTAAGGATTATGTCTTTTCACTTGGATTTTTAGAAGGTTGAAAGTAGATACGATTTATTCCAAGTTGTATGCCTAATTCCTATTTGTGTGTACAGTCAGGACGCGCACCATATGTGTGTTCAATTATTTTTTGCCTATTCAGGTTAAAGCATAAAATATGCTTGATGTTAAAAATTCAAAGAATTTTGTATTTTTTCTTATAGTAATAAGTGAAATTTACCCTTTATGCACCCAGCCCAAATCCCAGATTGCTTCGTCAGAGGAAATGCTGTTCAAGTATCAGGCATAATTCTTCCATCTTCTTGCTTAAATATACTTGATGTTACAGGTATTTACACAAACACGCACCCCTGCCAAACTCTGTTTTTTATATAAATGGAATTATACTAGCACTATGGCCAAACGTATTTTTGTTCTTGACCATGTATTGATATTTTCCCAACTATACATGTCTGTGTACCACTTGTGGCGAGCCAAGCATGGTGCTAAGACTGATATATGTTTTACCTTCTGTAATTTTCCTAGCTGCCTTATGAAGTAGGTACCAATATGATACCATGTATTTCTGGAGAACTTGGAGCTTAATTTAGTAACCTGTGGTCTCCAAGCCCCTCTTAACACTTACCATGTGGTTACTCCTGGGTTCTACCATTATTTTATCTATTGTATTTGTTTATCCATTTATTGATAATTGTGGTAAAAAAAAAAAAAAAACCAACACGTATCGCCTTAACCATTTTTAAGTGTATAGTTCAGCAATGGTAAGTATCTTCACATTGTTCTGCAGCCCATCTCCAGAATTTTCTTGTCTCTTACATCTGGAACTTTGGCCCCCATTGTGCAATAATTCCCCTTTTTCCGACCCCCCCAAGCCCTAGTAACCATCATTCTACTTTCTGGTTTTCTGCATTTGACTACCTCATATAAGTGGAATTATACCATATGTGTCTTCTTGTGAGTGACTTATTTCACTGAGTGTCCTGGCCTCAAGTTTCATCCATGTTGAAGCATGTGCATATTCTCTTTCTTTTTAATGCTGATAACAATTTCATAGTACGTGTGTATATCTTATTTATTCATTTATCCACTGATGGGCATTCGGTTTGCTCCTACCTCTTGCCTATTGTGAATACTGTTGTTATGAACACGGAGGTGCCAGTACCTCTTGGGACCCTGCTTTCAACTTTTTTGGTATATTTTCATATGCTTTTATAGAGAAGTGGGATTGCTGGATCAACTGGTAATTCTATTTTTAAGTTTTTGTTGTATTATCTTAAAAGACCCTGGTGTAGTGATCATGTGTTTCTTTGGCCATCCAGTATCAATTCCCATTTCTTTTGATAACAGCTCTGTGGTTGGGGGCATGGCTTCTCCCGATGGCATGCAGTAGAGTGGGACTTGCGTAAGTGGTCTTCTAGCCAAGGAGGGTCTTTGACTGAAGCTCAGCTCATAAACCTCCTCTCTTATTCTGGAACTTTGCATCTGGACTGGATTCAGGCAAGGATCAAAAAGGGAGTTAGAACTCATTATTCTCACACTACCGGTCTCCGACAAAAGTGACAAGCAGTTCCCACTTCCTAGATCCCTGGAGCTGCTTTGGTCCCTCTTCTTGCACAAGCCTTGGTCTCTGGCCTTCCTGTTAGGCCTGTGAGCTACCCAGTGTCCTTTCTGTAAATCCCCTTGCCCCAGGAGCCCAAACCTGTCTCCAGAGCTCACAGCCAAGACCCTTGGCACACACACCTGAACCGATATACAGTCTCCTCTGCCAAACTGAGGATTTCATCTGCTTGGCCTTTTCTAGAAAGTCCTCTCTGTTTTGGTTGTCCAGTGATCTCCTTTCAACTTTCAAATAATTTACCTTCATTTGTACTTGATTCCATTATGTTGACAGGATCTGAGGAAGTAGAGTCACAAGCATTGAGTAAGCCCTCTTCAACTGCTTGACCAAAACTGTGGGTGATCATAGGGAGGAAAAGAGAAGCACATTTTATGTCAGACACACATATATTCTGAACATGAATTCACTGCAGATGGAACCAAATAAATACATTTATACATGGAATCACCAATGCAACGCACCCCTTGCTGTTGTAGTATCTACGGCACCAAAATTTTGATTTCCTTGAAAATGAATATTCTCTTGTTGATGAGCTTCACAAAAATGGCACCATACTCTATATAGACTTCCAGTTCCTGCTTTCTTTAAAAAAAAAAAAAAAGATATCAACATCATGCTTTCTAAGATTCACTCGTGGTGTTCTATGGATCTCAAACTCTTTCATTTCATTGATGTGTGATGTGACTATATAATTACCACTATTCATTCATTTTCACACTGATGATATTTTGAGGCTTTTTTGGGTTAGGTGAGATAATGGGTTCATGGTGTTCAGTGATATTATCTTACTTTGTAATATAACTTTTGTAAATACCAAATATTATATTTATTATTTTTTTCCATTTTATTTTACTTTATTTCTTTTCAGTGTTCCAGCATCCATTGTTTATGCACCACACCCAGTGCTCCAAGCAATACGTGCCCTCCATGGGTACCTGGGTGGCTCAGTGGGTTAAGCCTCTGCCTTTGGCTCAGGTCATGATCTCGGGGTCTTGGGATGGAGCCCTACATCGGGCTCTCTGCTCAGCAGGGAGCCTGCTTCCTCCTCTCTCTGTCTGCCTCTCTGCCTACTTGTGATCTCTGTCAAATAAATAGATAAAATCTTTAATAAAAAAAATACATGCCCTCCATAATAACCACCACCAGGCTCACCCAACCCCTCGCCCCCCTTCCCTTCCAAACCCTCAGTTTGTTTCTCAGAGTCCACAGTCTCTCATGGCTTGTCTCCCCCTCCAGTTTCCCCCCAACTTCCCCCAACTCACCCAAATATGACATTTATTTATTTGTTTGTTTTTAAAGCTTTTATTTATTTATTTGACAGAGATCACAAGTAGGCAGAGAGGCAGGCAGAGAGAGAGAAGGGGAAGCAGGCTCCCTGCCGAGCAGAGAGCCTGATGACTCTGGGACCATCACCGGAGCCGAATGATAATATGATATTTAAATATCAAAAATGATAATATGATATTTAAAAGGCAACATTCTCTGAGGATGGAAGGCATTTAAAAAACTGTATTGGGGAAAACAGAATTAGACTCTACTAAACCCAGCTCTTATCACAGATCCGGTATTAATGTAGGTCAAGTTGTATCTCTGACTTAACTACACATTTTTTTTTAAAGATTTTATTTTGGGGTCTCCTGGTTAGCTCAGTCAGAAGCACTAACAACTCTTGACCATGGGGTTGTGAGTTCAAGGCCCACATTGAGTGTAGAGATTACATAAAAACTAAATATTAATTTTTAAAATTTATTTTAAGTTTTATTTATTTAAGTAATCTGACTAAGGCATTCGGGGCCCCAAACCACACATTGTTACCACGTGGAAAAACACAACTTACAAGCACTGATTTTAGAGATGTGTTCTTGCTACTGCGTGCAGTCCCTTCCATCTGACCAGTAGGTGGCGCCCTAGGACTACTGTGTTTTTAATTAATCCCAAGCAGGGGGCTGGACTTCATTCCTACACCCTGCCTCTGGAAAGACAAATTTTAACAAGCAGAATAAAGAAAAGGCCAGTCTGTTAATTAGAAGGAAGAACAATCCTCTACACAGATCACTTAAATTCATTTGTTCAGTACCTGGTTATTTCTTGACTATGATAACTATTGTGCATTTTACACACATTATTTTCACATTTCGCACGTTATTTTCACATTTCCCACATTAACAGAGCAGTCTGTCAGTTTCTTTATGGAACTCAGTTTTTACCATTAGATTCTGCACAGCACTTTTACCAGCACAGGGGACTGACTTTGGAGCTTATTCTTTTTGGAACACTTTCTATGCATAGTGTTGCCTGAGCCTGGACTGGCTTCCAGTTGAAAACAGAGTCTTTTTCTCAGAGATCTTTTGGAGTAAGGAAAACAGCCAGGGGTGTTGGGCCTGCAGCAGGAAGATGTCCTGGGTGACCTCTTACCAAAGTTCCAGTCCTTCAATTATCCACCTTCTGTCCCTCCTTCACCCACCTTTGCCACTTGTGTTTCTTCCTGATCTTCCTTCTCTTTCCTCAGCTCTTCAGGAGGGACTTTCCCAGTGACATGATTATCCGAACCCCTTTGCCACTCCCACTGTCATTTCTGTTAAATTACCTATCAGCGTTCAAATTTGCTTCTGTCTATGCCATCATGACCCTAAGCAGCAGAAAAAAAAGGTGAGGGGGAATTATCACCTAAAAACACCACACTGGACGACCTGGGTGGCTCAGTCCATTAAGCATCTGCCTTCGGCTCAGGTCATGATTCCAGGATCCTGGAATGGAGCCCTGCATCTGGCTCCTTGCTCTGCAGGAAGCCTGCTTCTCCCTCTCCCACTCCCCCTGCTTGTGTTCCCTCTCTCACTGTCTCTCTCTCTCTGTCAAATAAATAAAAATCTTTTTAATATAAGAAAAAGAAAACACAGAACTCGGTGTGCTTCCTTAAAAAATACTAATAATAAATAAAGTAAAAATAAAAACAGCACATCTTTTTAGTTCCTCGGAGCCTACCATGTACTAAATTCCAAATTATCTTACTGAGACAGAAAAGGCTTGATGAGTTTTTTGTGGTAAAATATATATAACCTACATACATGTACATGTACAATTTACCATCTTAATCATTTTTAAGTGTAGGGCTCGATGTCATTAAGTACATTCGCAATGTTGTATGACCATCACCGCTATCCAGCTCTGGCGGATATTTTTTGTCTTTACAAACTGAAACTCTGTCCGCATTAAACAATAACTCTCTTTTCCATCTACCTCCAGCCCCTGACAATCACTTTAAAAAAGTTATTTTAAAAAGCTTCTTTTTAAAAAAAAAAAAGTATTTATTTATTTTAGAAAGAGAGACTGAGAGAGTGCACATGTGTAAGCTGGAAGAGGGGCAGAGGACAAGGGACAAG
The DNA here is from genome assembly GCF_009829155.1 of Mustela erminea. Classification (NCBI taxonomy): domain Eukaryota; kingdom Metazoa; phylum Chordata; class Mammalia; order Carnivora; family Mustelidae; genus Mustela; species Mustela erminea. Next base: position 76,642,059 of record NC_045628.1, read on the forward strand.
CAGGACCCCGGGATCATGAGCTGAGCTGAAGGCAGATGCTTAACCGACTGAGCCACCCAGGCGCCCCTCTACTTTCTGCGTCTCTGAATTTGACTCCTCTAGGTACCTCATAGGAGTAGAACCATCCAGTATTGGTCATTTTGCACCTGGATTTATATGAACATTTGTTGATAATAGACTGTATTCCAGTGCCTCGCTGAAGGCTTCACATGTGTATCTCATTGAACAAGACGGGAGGTAGAAGGTTGTGCTGTGGCAGTTTAGCAACTGGTGAAATCAAGGTTTAGGAAGGTTGTCACCAACTTAGCCACACAAAGCAGGTACTAAGCTCTGGCCTGGCCTAGCACCACACCCTCCGCCTCTTCACAGCCACACCCAAGGCCTGGGCTCCTGCCAGTGCTTCTTGCTTTGCCTCAGTCCTCAGCTAATGAACATGGTCTGGTAACAGCAAGATTATGAGTTCTGACTCCCAATTTGCCTCAAATTAAAAATACGTATGAAGAAAAGCAATCTGACTTTCTGGCATTTCATTGGGAAAATGCTCCCGTTTAAGCTCCATAAATGAAAAGTTAAGGGCTGCCAGTTAAAGGGAATGGATGTGTGAGTGTTACAACCAAAAAAACATGAAACAAAAATTTTTGGTTAACTATTTTCTCTGTGTTGGGGTGCCTGCGTGGCTCAGTCGGGTAAGTGTCCAGGTCTTGATCTCAAGGTCATTAGTTCAGGCTCCTCGCTGGGCTCCACACTGGGCATGAAGCTTACTTAAAGAAAAAAATAATTCTCCATGTTCAGCTAAAAGCGTCTTAAGAGAAAAATTATAATAAAATCAAATATAATATATTCAGCAACCAGAATGTAAGAATCCTATCTGGTAGGATCAAACAAATTATGAGGCTACATGTTTATATCATTTCACTTAAAAAAAAAAAAAAAGATTTCAGGGTGCCTGGGTGGCTCAGTGGGTTAAGCCTCTGCTCAGGTCATGATCTCGGAGTCTTGGGATGGAGCCCTACATTGGGCTCTCTGCTCAGCAGGGAGCCTGCTTCCTCCTCTCTCTGCCTGCCTCTCTGCCTACTTGTGATCTCTGTCAAATAAAATAAAAAAAAAAAGATTTCATTTATTTGACAGAGAGAGAGACACCAAGAGAGGGAACACAAGCAGGGGGAGAGGCAGAGGGAGAAGCAGGCTCCCTGCTGAGCAGGGAGCCAGATGTGGGCACAATCCCAGGACCCTGGGATCATGACCTGAACCTAAGGTAGATGCTTAACCACTGAGCCACCTAGGTCCCCCTCATTGCACTTTTTAAAAAAGCTTTATTGATATATAATTTGTATACCACACAATCCCCCTCTATATGGTGTACTGTTCAATATATTGGCTTTTTGCTCAGCTACAAATTGCCTTACCTTCTGACCACTTGCCATTTCTTCGATTGATTTGATCGGTGAGGGTCAAGAGAGGTGAAACCCAGAGTGCTGAGTTAAGCCCAGCAGCATGAGCTGCTGAGTTCCACATTAGTAATTTTTTTTTTTTTTGTCCATAGGTTTTTATGTCTGCGATTATTTAATTCCTTAACTTTTTTGTGTCTCAAAGTTCGAATGTTAGTAGGTAATTTGGAGTTTCATTATTATACAATAGATAGAGCAAAATAGAAGTTTCAGTGTCTAATCTGTGCCAGAAAGGTAGCAATATCAGCAGGGAGGTCCTTCCCATCCTTGTGTATCAGCATTGCCATGAGAGGAAGGAGTTTCTACTTGCAAATTCAGATGTCTATCTCCTGCTGTTCTCAGAGGAACTGAGAACCCCCAGGCTCCAAGCCCCAGGCAGGAGCTCCTTTGCTGGTGCGGAGACCCTCAGTGTGCAGAGATAAGAGCAGGAAATTGTAAGGGGTCAGGCCTGAGGGTTGGGGGACAAAGAGCCATGGACCCAGGATGGTCTTCTTTCTTGGCTTCTGGCCTACCTTCTTTTCCCAGATTCCAGGAATGAGGGTGGTAATAAGGCTGGAGAGCCTGGACAGACCAGTCGTGGGGATCCAGCCAGACTCCCCCGCAGTCTTATCTCTCCACAGTCTTATTTGGACATTGCAGATGCTGCACAGGTCATGCTAGAGTGAACCGAGGCTCAGGGCAGTGGTGTCCTCAAGAAAGGGAAGAAATGGATATTGAGCTATTAGCTGGGTCTGCAGCAAAGTCCGCATGGACAAGGAAAAAGCTCTAATGACAGAAAGGATAAAGGAGAAAATTCTGTGGTTGGTCCAATGGAGAGATTGTATACAGAAAACGTTAGCCCATGTAGAGCTCTGTAAAGGAGCTGTTTTCTGTACTTCTGTGTAGTCACTAATCTTTCCCCAAATCCCACAAGGTAAATACATCATTATCCCCATTTTACAAAGAAACTGAAGAACAGAAAGTTTGATCACTTGCCAAATGTCTGATCAGTGACAGAGGCAGGATCAGAACTCTCCTGGGTCTGTGCTCTCCACACTGAGTTCTATACCCCAAACCGTGTACACACTAGGGGATTCTATGTGTTTTCACAAATACATGGTACATTATATATCCCTGTTAACTTCTATGAAGACAAGCTAGTAATGGCAGTCTCGTGTCACTGGATTTACTTCCTACAAAAGCAAACCTTACCAGCTTCTTTTCAAGAGATGAATTCTTGGTCCCCCTGTCAGGTAGTCAGAGGGAACCTGGGCTAGACAATGTCCACAAACAGGAGGACAAATTCCATGACATCTGAAAGATGGTCAAGGGCACTATTGTCACCCACCTCTCATAAACCACAGTGGACGATGTAGTTGACTTATTAAAGCTAATATGGGGGGGTGCCTGGGTGGCTCAGTGGGTTAAAGCCTCTGCCTTCGGCTCAGGTCATGATCCCAGGGGCCTGGGATGGAGCCCAGCATCAGGGCTCTCTGCTCAGCAGGGAGCCTGCTTCCCTTCCTCTCTCTCTGCCTGCCTCTCTGCCTACTTGTGATCTCTGTCTGTCAAATAAATAAATAAAATCTTTAAAAAAAAATAAAGCTAATATGGCCACTCTACCCTTGAGTTTTGACTCCGATGGAGGCAAACAGGTAGCTAGTATGACTTTTACAAATATGTTTGCATTTTTTTGTTCTAAAGGGAAACAGCAGCAATTTATTTTAAAATTTTGACCCTTTTTTTTTTTTTTAAACTTTATCTTCCATGGTATCTTTTGTTTTGAGTACACATGAAAGCTATTAGGTGAGAAATTAAATCTTTGTGTTCCTTTGGTCAACTAAGTCACCCCTACCGTGGGCACAGCTCTAGGCGCCCAGGACACAGAGGCAAACAAGACACACCGTCTCCAGGCTCATGGAATTAGTTGGGGCTGAGAGATGATATGCAAATAAGTAAATACAATAAGCAAGGTGATTTCAGATAGGTTTGTATATATATTCAGGAAGAAACTAACATGTAATGGTGTCTGAGAGACAACTGTAAAGGGGACACCATTATCTCTTAGATGCCACATCCTGTGTAATGAGCATTTATGAAGTACCTGTCATGTTAAGCATCTGAGATACAGAGAAAAGATAAAACACACCATCTGACCTCTCTAGCAGCAACCAATGGGAAATCACACATTAGGCAGGTGGACTTGTGACCTGTCTTTGAGTTATCAGACAAAACTTCCTGGGATACTCTTGACATTAAAATGTTAATGACACCAAAAGGGTCTCTGGCTTGAAGGCCCACAGTGAAATAGGGTCCCTCCCAGCTTGGTGGGAACAATTTGGTGAGAAACATTTCCCATATAGAGATCTCCACTCCCCGGATTAGAACCTTAACCTCAGTTTGCTCATTACACAAGGATTGTGGATCTACTCCTGCCAGAGGCATTCAAAACATGCCACGCTGGTGTTGCATAAAAAAAAAAAATCTTGCGTATTCAACAAATATAAGCTGGCGAGCAGAGCCAGGGTCATCCGCTTTTGAGAGGCGAGCTGCCGTTCTCCGGCCTCGGGTTGAATGCAAGCAATGGACATTGAGAAGGTCAACTCCATGGACTTTGGGGAATTTGTGGATGTGTTTGGGAATGTCATTGAGAGGTGTCCTCTGATTGCCGCTGCTGTTTGGTCCCAACGGCCGTTCTCCAACTTGGAAGATTTAGAGAAGCACTTCTTTGCCTTCATTGACGCCCTTCCGCAGTCAGGTAAGGCTTCGGCATTAGACGCTGAGAATCTCCACAAAAGGATTTCGAATATGCTTATCAAAATATTTTTATTTTTTTAATTTTTAAAAAGATTTTATTTATTTACTTGACAGAGAGAAAGATCACAAGTAGGCAGCGAGGCAGACAGAGGGCAGGAGCGGGGGAGCAGGCTCCCTGCTAAGCAGAGAGCCCCATGCAGGCTGATCTCAGGACCCCAAGATCATGACCTGAGCTGAAGGCAGAGGCTTAACCCACTGAGCCACCCAGGCGCCCCTCAAAATATTTTTATATGTTTCAGCCTAGTTGTTTATTGCTGATATGTTGATCAGCACTTTTTATTTTAAGGATTACTTTCCTCAGGCTTATTAAATGCGAGTCAGACACTTGCAAGGCGTTAGGCCAAAGTGGAATTAAAGTGGAATTAAAGACGTATGTTGGTCTCAGCTCAGGTAGTGATCTCAGGGTCATGAGTTCTAGCCCCTTGTTGGGCTCCACACTGGGCACAGAGTCTGTTTTTTTAAAAATTGTATTAAATTTTTAGAAAAAGAGACATTTGTTGGCTCAGGTAAAAGAGCTGTTAAATATTAAAGCTATGAGGTCAAGAGGAAGAGGAACAGGCACTTGTTTCCTCAGGCCTCATAGTCGCTCAGAGGCCAAAGGTCAGGCAGAGGGACCACCCTCTCTTAGCCAAGTGTGTTCACTTTGGGAATGTCCTGTATGCAGGACAGGAGACAGCACAGTATCAGAATATCTCAGGAGCCCAGGGGAAAGAGCAGACGGGTGACATTTTTGCCAGAAAGGGCCAGTTTGGACTGGACCGCCAAGGAAAGTAAACTCATTCAGATCAGCAACTCCCTGAGGGAGTGAAGGGGAAAAGACAAAAATCTGAAAGAATTCCTCTGGAGAAAGGGAAAGAAATTGTTGACTTCCTCTGGGTAGAGAGAGAAAAGAAGACACTTCTGGGTGTAGGGTGAGGAGAGGCGGGGGTGGAGGTTTAGTCTAACCCCAAGTGACTCAGAATGACACATGGCCTCACAAAGATTCAGAGGCCCAGGATTAGAGTCCACTTACTGGGCTGTCCTGTATCTTCAGAAAAGCCCGAAGGGGCAAGGGCTGCCTTCACAGAGGGGCCTTCTACAGAGATCTGGTCTGTGCGTGGAGGGGTTGGGGGAGAATGGCCACTCTCTTCACCATTACAAGGCCAAGAAACAGAACTCTTGCCTATCCATCCAGAGTTTGACATTCAGGATGGTTTCCAATTGTCAGATGAATGTCTCCCAAGGAAGGAACTCATTTTAATTTATTTTAAGCACATTTAGCAAGAGGGGAGGAAGGTGTTAGAAAATCAAACTGACAGAAGTATCAGGACTTTGTTGGCAGTCACCCAGTTTTCAGGGCCTTTTTCAGCTCTGCCACTGGGCTCAGAAATTAATGAGGCTGATGGACACCAGAGCCCTGTGACTGATGACTCACAGGAATGTTCAGCCCTGGCTTGGGGAGGGAAGGGGTTCCCCTTGTCAGCCCACAGCCTACAGAGTGAGCTGGAAAGAGCAAGAACCCATGTTCATGTTCACCATGTTCACCAGAACCCGTGTTCAAAATGCCTGACAGGAAAATGTGGGTCAAACGAAAGCCTTCAAGACCAGAGGGAAATAATTTTTAAAGGGTGTGAATGCCTTATGAATAGCATTTTTTTCTATCATGGTAAAAATAAGAGAAAAATCCATTATCTGTCTTAAAACACAAGGGATGATGGGACTGGGTGATGGGGCTGGGGAGGGAAGGTATTACATGGATAATTTAAATCCAGTATTCACTGGTTTATCCAGTTACTTGACATTTATTTAGAGTTTGCTATGCCAGAAACTTAGATAATAAAATTAAAACTCCCCTATTTCTGTCTTCTTTCCCACCAGCAGGCACCTTGATAGGTTTGAGCAGAGGTTCTGGGTAAGGTCTAGTTAAGGGGTGCTTGGGTGGCTCAGTTGTTAGGCACCTGCCTTCGGCTCAGGTCATGATCCCAGGATCCTGGAATCGAACCCCGCATTAGGCTCTCTGCTCTGCAGGAAGCCTGCTTCTGTCTCTCTCTCTGTGTCAAATAAATAATAAAATCTTAAAAAAAAAAAAAAAAAGGTCTGGTTAAGGTTAAATCCAATCACAATCCCGAGCAAAGTGGGATTTGGGGATTGGCATTCACTCCCTCTCTCCCAAGGCTTGTTTTTGATCCTTCTCCTAACTCAACAGGAACTCTGTATTCCAGCCAGTGTCAGAATCTTACATCATTCAGTGAATAGGATACTGGGACTTAATAAAGATTTAAATGCATGAAATGATTTAGAAGGTGAGATCATGAAATGATTTTTAAAGATGACGGTTCCTGATATTACCCTGTTCCCACACATTTTCCCGGAGTAACTTTAGTGGCAAGTCAGTGGGACAAAATGCCCAGAGGAAACTGGAGGGTTGTTCGTTTCTGGACTAGACATTGTTCTGTGGAGGGACTTCCCTGTGGGCTGCTTCTCAGCCCTAAGCCAGCGTCCACACTCTCTCAGACAGCTGGGAGCAGAGCTTCAATGCTGTATGGGTGGTCACACTGATGAGGTTGCTGCTGCTGATGTTGTTAAATAAGCAGCTAATAATAACAATAGCTACAATGCATTTCACCCTTACTCTTGGTGTGTTTCAGGCACTTTTCTCAGCACTTTGCATCTTTCAACTCATTGTATCCTTGTAACAATCTTATAAAGCAAGTATTATTATTATACCCATTTTACAGATGAAAACTGAGGCACAGAGAAATTAAATAACTTGGTCAAAAGAACACACAACTAGAAAGCGGCAGAACTGGAATTCAGAACTCTGATAGTCAACCCAACAGCTTTTGCAGCATTTTTAGAGAATCAGGGAGGAACAGCTAGAAACATTTTCTAGGGGTTATTTGTTCAGTAATTTATTCAATTAACATTAATGCCCGATGTCCCAGATGCTATGTTCAGCTGTTTAAATAAGCAAATAAAATAGGATTTACTGACTAGTCTAGCTTTAATCTTTGCATGGTTGGGAACAAATGGGTGTAATAGTCTTCGAATCCTAAAGCTAAAAGACACCTTAAAGTAAAGTTCGGGATATGGTAATCTACTTGGTCAAGACTTTGTTTTATACGTGATCTAAGAAAACTGTCTATGGGGCACCTGGGTGACTCAGTGCGTTAAGCCTCTGCCTTCAGCTCAGGTCATAGTCTCAGGGTCCTGGGATCGAGCTCCGCATCGGGCTCTCTGCTCAGCAGGAAGCCTGCCTCCTCCCTTCCCCCACCTACCTCTTGCCTACTTGTGATCTCTGTCAAATAAGTAAATAAAATCTGAAAGAAAGAATGAAGGAAGGAAGGAAGGAAGGAAAGAAGAAAAGAAAAGAAAAGAAAAGAAAAGAAAAGAAAAGAAAAGAAAACCGTCTACCATTAGTGGAAATGAAAATCTTGTTTCTAGAGTAAACCAAGGTTGACAATCTATTTCCATTGCACTATGATGATTATTGGTCAGTAGGTGGCAGTCCAGGATTAATATTCAGCTCTAGCTCAACTGGCAAAGTACTCTGAGCCAATCAGTTCCTCATTTCCAGGCAAGGGGCAGGGCAAAAGTAAAGGGAAGATGGCTGAAACACCTACCCATACACACATACCCTCACACACACACAAACACACACAGCCAATAACAAACCAATTCAGTATTGATTTGTGTTAAAAATCAAAGAGGGAAAAAGCCCTCTCATAACATAGGGTTAATCGTGTATCTCCTTGTGACATTCCAAAATTGCACAATCGTTCCATAATTTATTACTTAATACATATTTCATAGTTGTTGAATGAATAAGAAAGATACTCATAATTCCTGAAATGCAGATTATAAGGTACTTAGAAGAGACTATTAAAGGGTGTTCAATCAAAAAAGAAACATATAGCACTCCTTCCTGAGAGTGATGTGTTGGTCAGGTGCCCACTGGGCCCCAGGATTGTACCAGGCATGGGGGACAGAGCAGTGAACAAGACAAGTGCCTGCCTTCAATGAGTCTACATCCTAGTAAAGAGGGACAGGATGAACATGAATAAGGAAGATACTTTCACATTCTAGGGACTCTTAGAAGAAAATATGTAATAAAAGAGGTCATTCTTAGGAAGTGACATTTGAGTTTAAGACTGAGAAATGAGAAGGAAGCAGTCTAAGATCCAGGAGAAGGCCGTCTGAGAAAAGGAACTTAAAATTTTGGGCATTTCGGGAGCACAGAAAGCCCACCGTGTGGGGAGAATAGTGACAAGTGGAGAGATAGAAGGAAAGAGAGGTCAGGTACAGGGACTGAGGAGGTGGTGAAAGTGAGGGGAGATGCTCATTTGGACTCAGGTTGGAGCAGGAGAGATGGAGAGATGTGACTGGGTTCTCAGAATACATTTTAGAGTTCGATTTGCAGGTTTTTAAAACGTGTATTTATTTATTTTTAAGAGAGCGCAAATGGGGGGAGGGGCAAAGGGAGAGGGAGTCTCAGGCAGACTCCCTGCTGAGTGTGGGGCCTGACCAGGGAGGGGGGCTGCTGTATTTCAGGACCCTGAGACCAGGACCTGAGCTGAAGCCAAGAGTCTGCAGAGGTTTAACCGACTTCACTACCCAATCGCCCCTCCATAGTTTTTTTTTTTTTTTTTTAATGGATTTGGGGGGGGAAGACAGGTCAAAAACAAAGAGAAATGAAGGGTAACTTAAATTTTTAATCTGAGTAACTGGATGGGCAGTGGTGTCGTTTTCTACAATGGGGAAAACTTCACAATTGAGAAGACAAGGTAGAAAATGGGAGCTTGTCGTGTCTGAGCGGCGTAATAATCATCCAAATGAAAATATTGAGTGTCCTTATGAATTACAACACAGGAACTCATTGGCAAGCTGTAGGCTGGACTGGATCTGGGTGTCGTTAAAAAAACACACACACACAAAACAAAACAAAACTGAGGGCATTCCTGCTGGTGGGCTCCCTGCTTAGCGGGGAGCCTGCTTCTCTTTCTGTCTGCCCTCCCCCTACCTCATTCTCTCCCTCTCTTTCCTTCTCTCTCTCTCAAATAAAGAAATGAAATTCTTAAAAAAACAACAACAACAAAAAAACCCAACACTGATGACATTTAAAGATACAGAATTCAGTGAGAAAATCTGGGCATCAGTGTAAATACAGAAGGGAAGACAGGTAAGTACTGAGTCCTGGGGTACTCCCGTGTCAGTGATCTGGCAAAGTAAGAACCAGCGAAGAAAGGAGGCAAGCGCTGGTAATCTTTTAAGGAGAGAGGAGCGAGCCTGTGACATTCTCTCCAGAGGCTGAGGAAGAAGACCAGGCACTGGTCATGGGGTTTGGGCAAGATGTCCATCATCTGTGGCCCTGATGAGTGTGCACTCGCTAGTGGGCGGGGCTGAAAGCTTAACAGAATGAACGTGAAATAGGAGGCGAGAAAACGGGGAACACTGCGTAGACAACTCCTTTGAGGAGTTCACTGTAAGGAGGAGCAGCGATATAGCAAGAAACTAGAGGACAGTAGGGAATCAAAGGTAGGTTTTAATTTTCTTGATGGAATGGTTGATTCTAAGGCATGTTTGTCTGTTGATGAGGATAACAGAGCATGGGGTGGGAAGGAGAACTGGATGTTTGAAACTGGAGTCTTGAGATGAAAAGCAGGGCTTGGGGGTGCCTGGGTGGCTTGGTCCTTTGCCTTTGGCTCAGGTTATGATCCCAGGGTCCAAGATCGAGCCCCACAAGGGGGAGGGGTGTCCTTGCTCAGCGGGAGGCCTGCTTCTCCTTCTCCCACTCCCCCTGCTTGTATTCCCTCTCTCGCTGTGTCTCTGTCGAATAAAATCTTTTTATAAAGAAGGGAAGGAAGGAGGGAAGGAAGGAAGGGAGGAAGAAAAGCAGGGCTGGCTTCAAGAACACACAGAAGGGACAGATGATCCATTGTACCAGGAGGGAGAACACACTAGTTCCTACTGATGTAGGGACTCTGGTGGACTGGAACGGGGTTCTAAGGCAGTTGCCTCTTCCGCAGTGGCCACAGTTGCCTGTGCCATTCTCCTGTTGAAACAATGAGCTCTGGGCCAGGAACTCTCCTAGATGCAAAGATTCGTGACTTGTGGTCGTAGCAAATAATACATGTCTACATACGTGTGACAAGGCAGTGGCACAAGCAGTACGATTTTAAGAAAGACTGAAGAGGGGCGCCTGGGTGGCTCAGTGGGTTAAGCCGCTGCCTTCGGCTCGGGTCATGATCTCAGGGTCCTGGGATCGAGTCCCGCATCGGGCTCTCTGCTCAGCGGGGGGCCTACTTCCCTTCCTCTCTCTCTGTGATCTCTTCCCTTCCTCTCTCCTACTGTGATCTCTGTCTGTCAAATAAATAAAATCTTTAAAAAAAAAAAAAGAAAGAAAGAAAGACTGAAGATTAGGCAGCATTGACATGGTCCTGAGAAGCACAAGATACTCCACTGCTGAGCTGCCCCCCCCCCAACGAGGATGGGGAGAGTGTTCATGGGGTCAGCGGTGTGGGGCAATAAAGGAAGAGTCTTTGGTTAGATGGGATCAGGTTCCTTTTTTTTCTGAGCTGCCATCCTCTGAGGGACTCCCTGTATTTTTCTCTTTATCTGCAGCTCTGTGTGTGCGTGCGTGTGCGTGTGCGTGTGTGTGTGTGTGTGCGCGTGTGTGTTCTTCTCTTTGCTCTGCCCTTTTCTGGGCCTCCCTTCTCTCCCCTTCTCCCACTCCTCCCTGCAAACAGTGTAAAACACAGGCTGGATCCTGGGCAAACATTAACCCCAGGCGGCATTTTCAAGAGGGGAATCAAACCCAGGGGAGTGAGAAGCGAGGTGTGAAAGCAAAAAGGAAAGAGGGACCAGCCCCGCTGCACCTCTCTCTGCTCTGTGGTCAGCTAGGGGAGTCCGCTGGGGAAGGACCCCCATGCAGGCGCCACCCAATAGCTAACTACTTCTCCCCAGCTCCAGTTAGGTCTCTAGAGAATAAGAAATAAGGGGGGAAGGGAAGCTGAGAGAAGGGGAGTCGGTGAGAATACTGACTCTCAGCCAGACCCCCCCCAAGACACACACACACACACACACACACAAGTCACCACTGTCTACATGCTGCTTTGAAAACCTGAATATGCAAGGAGGGAGAGCCCGGGGGAGCCCTCAGGGTCAACTTGCAGAGCCACGCACGATTCTTGTTTCCCCATTCCCAGCCGGCTGTTTGCAGGGGCCCAGGGCTGGGTGGGTGCAGAGTAGATTCTGCGTGGCAGGTGTCCGCTGGGCACAGCCAAGCTCCAGGGCCAGCATCTGGGGCCGGGAGTGCAGGTAGGGAATTTAACGCCTTCATTTACGCCCCACCCGGACCGGGGTGGACGCAGGAAATGGAAAAGAACCACCTGGCATTTGCAGCGCCCCAGGGATAGGGCTCCTGAGAGGGGGTCTAAAACAGTGGTGTTATAAAGACGGGAGAATTGGCGACACAAGTTTCGTTTAAATAAGCGCCCCTTAGCCTCATAGGGGCAGCCAGTGCCCCCAAACCGCCTGGCATTTGAGCTACTAAGTGACCTTGGGTAGGTCACCTAATCCCATCAGAACTTTCACTGAATGTTTTCTTAAATAAAGATGTCCTCACCCCAGTTATCCCTACCTGGCCCCTGTCTAAGAGTTAGGTGGTGCCATCCCAATCATCGTTTAATTGGGCAGAAACTACCAGGTTTGAGTACTGGGAGGTTTATGCCGTAACTAAAGCAAGTTTTAAATGATCTTCTTTTCCAACCGAACTCATGGCTAATCCCAGGGCCACAGTCGGATACTCCAAACTGCACCACAGTCCCGTTAACAGTGTTTACTACGACTTCTAATAACGGCTGTTTATTGGATGTTTGCTAGCATTAGGCACTGTGTGTTTTTTTTTTAAGATTTTATTTATTTAAATAAAAGACATCACATTTAAATTTAAGTAAAGAGAGATCACATTTAAATAAAGAGAGATCACCAGATAAGGATAGAGACAGGCAGGGGGAGGGGGGAAAGCAGGGTCCCCACTGAGCAGAGAACCCAATGCAGCCTGGATCCCAGGACCCTGAGATCATGACCTGAGCTGAAGGCAGAGGCTTAACCCACTAAGCCACCCAGGGACTCAGGCACTGTGTTTTAGGGAAATGAATTGTCTCTAATGCTCACAGCTCCTCTGCAAGTTAGATGTCATTATCCTCATTGCACAGATTACGGCCGTCTGCTGACCATATCTGAAATTCTGCCCAGCCTTGACTATTCGAATTCTCTCTCTAGAGAGAGAGCAAAATGGCTGGCTGGGGCTCAGGGAAACTCCCTGGATTTGGATTTAAAATCTCAGGTGTCGATCACCAGGGATTTCCAATTTTAGGTCTAGGAGATTATGAGAAACTATCTCCCAAGAAAACTCCAAGGCAGTCTGCAGTGTCTTTGGAACCTACAGTTGGAGAAGGGGAAGGAGCCTCAGGCAGGGTAGGTGATGAGTGGGTGTTATTTTCCTAAAAGGAAAAAAGTCACTTTCATTCAAAGGGCTGTGGAATTCCGGCTGGAAATGGGTTTCTTTACACTTAATCATCTGTAAGCCTCTTTGGATGCTTGATTCCAGAAGCCCAAAACTCACACTTAGGATCACAAAATCTTGGACATTTATTTGCCAAGCCCCATGGATGTTATCCCTCTGGACCCTCCCCGCCCGTCTCCTTTGGAACAGAACGAAACCCATTCTGTGGCTTTTGCAGGAAGTCTTCGGGCCCCCGTGTCCGGCCCTCTGAGACATCAAAGCCCCCTTGAGAGCAAAGGACTTTGAAAAGATACGAAATGCTCGGTCTCCTTATCGCGTCCCTGCTCCCTCCCGAGCAAGTCGTAAATTCCGAGCCCCAGTGGCCTCTCCCCTCCGCTCTTCTTGCCCCAAGGTCTCAAAGGACAAACTTGTCACTTCCCGCCCCGCCCCTGGGTCCAGGCCGAGGCCCCTGAAGCTGGGACGGAGGGGCGCAAGGTTCGGGACGTGTTTGAGGGGCGGTGGCCGTGGGCACCCCTGCACTTCCAGGACGCCCCTTGCTGCCCTTCGTCACCTCCTGAAGACCCGGCTTCCCTGGCGAAGCCCTCTTCGGGCGGGGCAGGCGCCCGGGCTCGGGCGGCCCGCAGCCCCGTGCGCCCTCTCCGCCGCGCCCGCGGGGTAACGTGTTCCCGTCGCGTGTCTGTGCTTTCCTGCAGGCCAAGAGGGCATCCTGCGCTGCCACCCGGACCTGGCGGGCCGCGAGCTGCATCGGGGAACGCTCACCGCCGAGTCGCAGCGGGAGCAGAGAGGCGCGGGCCTTACGAGCCTGAACGCCGAAGAGCGGCTCCGGCTGGCGGAGCTCAACGCGCAGTACCGCGCGCGCTTCGGCTTCCCCTTCGTGCTCGCCGCGCGCCTGAGCGACAGGGCGGCCGTGCCGCGGGAGCTGGCGCGCAGGCTGCACTGCCCGCCGGCGCAGGAGCTGCGCACCGCCCTGGGCGAGGTGAAGAAGATCGGCCACCTGCGTCTCGCCGACCTCCTGGGCGCGGAGCAAACCTGACTGTAGCGGCCGCGCGAGCCCGGGACCCAGGGCGCACGTCCGGACGCGCGGGGACGGTAGCTGGCGCGGGCCGGGAACCGCGTCCAACACGCTCACAGAGGGAGGGGAGAACTGAAGCCACCGCACGAATAATGAGCCCTTTTGTCCACCCACCCACACGCGCACGCTTTGCCAAAATCTCTGTAGAGGTTCGTGCTTTGGCCCCGATTTATCCAGCTCACTGCTTCAATTCTTCACTCCCTTTGCAGCCCTTTGACACCACCAGCCTTTGTGGATTCCAAAGCGCTTATCCAGCTCTTGTTGGGTCCGCATCCTCTCCCGCTAAGCCCGAGCTGCAAAGCAAAACGGGAGGAAAAGGCATCTTTTTATTCCACAGCACTTTGTTTTTTCTTCCCCACCTCTTTTGCCGTACCGACATTAACATGTGAGCAGAAGTAGTTTTCTCCCTCTGGGGCGCCTACGGGAGCCGGGAGCCCGGGCGAGGAGAGCGAGGTACTGATTTGGGTCCTCCGCGCCGGGCAAGCCGCGGGTGTGGGGTCCGTGGGCTAATGGGAGCCTCGCGACGGGCCAGCGTTGGGAAGGCGCCCCGTGGGGGCAGGCGGAGCAGCTGCCACAGGCACTCTTGAAAGACGGGTGGGAGTGGGGGTGTCTCCAAGCTGGATGGGCCTGAAAGTCAGGGGCAGGCGTCCTCCCCGCCTCTTCCAGAGATCGTCCCTCCACCCCCGACTCTCACAAAGGTCGTCCCTTGAGAGTTGGGTCGTCAGAACTTCAGGCTGCCTCGGGAGAGCCATCGGTCATTAAAAAGTTAATAATAAAATAAATAATAATAATTTAATAATACTCACTGAGTAGTGCTGGATATTCTGGTCCCCAAGATGAAGATGAAACCACCCCCTACAGCGCTGATAAAGCAGGTAATGGAGGGAAATGGTGCCCATTGCAATCTTTCTGGCCCGCGTAGGCGGTTTCTGGGGAGGTTACCAACCCTGGGGCTCCAGCGCTGTCTGCCCTGAGAGCCAGAATGTCCACTCATGCAAAAGGGGTTGATCTCACACATTCTCTTTCTCTGGGGAGCATGGGTTCTCCCCACACACTGGAGGGTTTGTCTGACCCCAACAACACGACTGAAGTTTGTGTTGGCACAGGAGATACAAGTCATACCCATCCTCCTAGATGCAGACCTGGTAAGAAGTGAAGGCCCTTTTGAAGACTGGAACCTCCATTAGGGACCATCCCAGGCCCAGGGTAGCAGCAGCAACAGCAGCAAGAAAACCTTTTCACAAAAAGCAGTGTGGCCACACATCAGTTGGGGGGCTGAATCCCACAGAAAGAAGCTGCTCTGACCACACCAGGTATTTCAAACAGGGAACCTCCAGCCCTCCTTTCCCACCATACAGGTGTTCTCTGCTCGAGGTAAGGGGGGAAGATTGAAGCTGGTGACGGGGCTAGGTGGGGGTGCCAGGGCAGTGAGCTGTGGCTACCCACATCCCTGTAGATTAATGCCAGGGCCTGGCTGGCCTGGGCCTGTGCCAGAGGCTTCTCCGGAAGCAAGAGCACCAGGTGTACACTACAAAGGCAACTTGATGACTCAGTTCCTGTGCTGTGGGACCCCAAGGCCACGGTGGGCCCCTTAGGCCTGGGGCTAGAATCCTGCTTCACTTTAGATGGGTAACTTGGGGGCCTAGGATACAAGTGCCATCAGACTGGGTCTGAGACACACTAATCCACTATATTCAAGCCACCCTGTCCAACCCTAGGATAGGTTCTGCTTAGATAAATGGCCCCCCACTGCAGAGTCTGGACTGTACCTGTAAATAGGCTTGACCTAAGGCAGCCAGGCTTGGAGGGTTGGGGGACAACACTTCCAGCTACAATTGTAGACTGAGTGCCCAGGAGATCTGGACCTCTCGGGCTGGCTCCACCTGGGTGTCCTCAGTCACACAGTTACATTTCAAAGCTTGCCCGAAATTGTTTCTTTCTGCAGGGGGAAGTTCCGTGGGGGGAGACCCTGGATCCACCCCTGAAAGGAGCTGGGAGGTTCCTAGGCCAAGACTCGGGAGCTCTTGTAGTCTTACAGGCAGAACGCAGGACGCGGGACATGGGCGCCAAGCTGGCAAGGGCTCTGGCAAATACAACTGGCAGTTCTGGCTTTTTTTTCCTCCAGTAGGAGCGAAGAGCCCGAGGCTGGGTCTTGTGGGAGCAGGTCACCTGTGGCTGCCAAAGTCCGGGAGAGCAGTTTTCTGTGGACTCACACAGCAACACGCCCTGGGCTTGTGCTGGCCTTGGCCTGGCGGAGACATTTTTTCGTTTCCGTGCTGTCCTGCGCAAGAGGCGGGAGACAAACCCGGATGGTGGAGACCAAGGGCCACTGTCTGAGGCCTTCCTGTGTGTGCACCAGCACAGGCAGCGGGGTGGCCTGAGAGCGTTGGGCATCTGGGGTTCCAGAGTTGTTGGTGCAGCTCCTAGGGTGGGTAATTTAATATTTTACTTACTAATTCGTTAACACACAAACACAATAGCAATGCAAAAAATAGTTGGAAGGCGAGGAGCTGCTTTCAGTCCCCTAACCCTGCAGCCCTTCCAAGCACACTCCCTTCCCAGGTGCTGGTACTGCTTTGCCAATTTTCACCCCCCTCTTAAAATGTCCAACCCCAACCCAGCGTGTGCTCTGAGCAAAAAGACCGAGAGTGCTCCCTGCTCCCGCTAGGAATCCACCAGCCCAGTCCCAGCTTGGCATTCACATGTGTAACTGAGAAACCAAGCTGGGGAGGGGTCTGCTTTCATTTGCCCAGAGATGCCGTCTTTTTGGTCTGTGTGTCCAAAAGATGTCCACGGACACGGCATGGGAAGAAGAGAAAGGGGAGAAATGACAAGACAATTTCTTTGCATAAATTTCTTTATTCATTTTAAATTTGACAAACTTCCAGAGATCAGCCTTAGGATGTCAATTCCAGTTCAAAAATAAAGAGCTCTTTTTAGTAAGTATGTACTGTAGGACAGGAGTAGATGGAGACCTTCTTTGGTAACTGGAGGAAAACTTGGGATGGAATTTATGGAAAATTCACAATTCAATAAACTAATAAACAGCAGTTAGCAGGTGCCCGTGAAAGAGAGAATAAAAGAGCAATAAGTGGGATGCGGGAAGTAGTCCGAAATGTTGCAACAGCAGAACCTGATTGTTCTGGTACTATTTGGTGTGGGGGGTGGGGGGTGGCAGTGGGGAATCTGGATTCCGGGAATCGTCTAGTTGGTTTTGTGTTTCCAGGGTGGCACCAGCAACCTTAGTAATAATTAACATCCATACAGTATCTTATGGGTTCCAATGTACCTATAGTAGCTCATTTAGTTTTAGTGACTGGAACAGCTAGCTGTGTGACCTTGGGAAAGTCGCCCAACCTCTCTGAGCCTTGGATTTCTCCCCTATAAAGTGGAAGTGCTGCACGAACAGTAAGTCCCCTGTCTCCCCTCCCGAGTGAGTAGCTTCCCAGTGACTCAAGGAGAGCTGAACCTTATCTGAGCCCCTTCCCTCAGCCTCATAAAGACTACTGTGTAGGGCTTCCTCGGAACATATTTTCATATGATAAGCAAAGGTCACTCTAGGCACAGACGTTGTGAGTGAACAAATGGTAACTGAAGGCCTTCCACGTCAAGACCAAGTGATAACGTTTAGCTGCTGCTGGCCCGGGAGCCCGATTCTCCTCAGCATCAAGGGTTTTTCTCCTGGGGTGAGACCCCAAGGCCCTCCCTTGGGGGACTTTAAATCATTCTCAGTGCTCATCCATCACACGGAATGAGAATGGGTTATACAATAACTCCACAGTGACCACAGACTCTAATTTCAGAAGAAAGAATGAAAACAGGCCACCATCACTTATTTTCATGATATTCACCCAATGAGCAAAACTGGATTTCTATACCCAAATGTCACCCTCTCCCTTGAGGCTCTTTCTTTTCCTAAATCTCTTGGCTTCAAGAATATAGACAGAAGAGAATAATGAAAACTGTAAATTCCTTGCCTTGGACAAGAAAGCCTTGGATTCCTCTGTGAGACAAATAAGGCAGTGGATTTCCCCCATGCTCCTGCCCCCTCTCCCCTGAGTGGTAAAACTCTAGTCCACTAAAGACCTCCCACAAATTCAGGAACTTTTCCTCAGGTAGAAAAGCCCAGATACTCAGTTTGCCGCAGAGGGTGGGTGGGGGAACATTCTCGACTCTGAGGGGGGCAAGGGACATCTGCTCTTGTGAGGGAAGCCTGGGCAGCTGTGGACAGCTGCGGCCCTCACTGTTGTTCAGAATGAACTCATTGGGGATCCATTGTGGCCTGATGGGGCTGAGCGGGCAATGGACTCTGGGGACGCCCCACAGAAAGGACACTGCCATCGATTTCCTTCGATTTCCTTCCCAGAGATGTTAGCTGAGTGAGCCCTGGCGGGGGGGCGGGGGTGTTGCGGTCAAACCACCCATTATTGAGCCTTTCTTTGTGCAGGGGGGTTGCCGATTGGGTGCAATGGCTGAAGAACTCCTTAAACACCAAATTAAGTAGAGATCTCCTCAGCAATGTAGATTGCCAAACTGACCAATTGTATCAAACCACATTCTCTTCTTTCCCACTCTTCCTTAATTATGCTGGGAATCCAGGTCAGTGCAGGGTGAGGGTTTCCTGTGCGGAGGGGGAGAGGGAGAACAGAAATGTTGCACTATTTGGATAATTCCCTTGATCTGAACGGGATTCCAAAAGTAGACCAGCACGCTAAGGTGGGCAGAGATGGCCTGCCCTGTCTGGGATACAAGGATCACAGGTGCCCCAGTTTTCAGGAGCTACAAATATAGGGGAAAGGAGGGTCCCCCAAGCTGAAGCAAACACTGGGGACCTTTGAGCAGGGAGAGAGTCCTGTCAATGATCTGTGGATTCAAGGAGTGTCCCATCTGCCTAGAGGAGCAGCCCGCCCCTTCCTGTGCCTCACGCTCCCCTGCCCCACCCCAGCCCGGCGCCCCTGCCCTTGCCACCAGCCAGAATTCTGGAAGCCCTGACTCTCTCCGAGGAATGTTGAATGGCCTTTACAATGTTAGCAACAAAGAGACATCCCTTTGATAACCGAGTTGTGGCTGCCCTGTAGTATTCCTGATGCTTTATTTACCTGGGTCTCTTTGTTCCCACCCTCTCCTACCCTTTAAAGCTTGCTTTAGCGCTGGTTCCATGGGGTCACATTCTGCCTCCGCCCAACCCCAGCCTCTAGCTTACCACCAGTGCCTCCTCCAGAGCGATCTGCTGAAGGCTTCTCTGGTGGGGCAGCCAGTTGGAGACCAGAGGTACTGGCTGGAAAGGAACCTTGAGCAGAGAAGTTGGGGACGACTATCCCAAGCAGATTTCAGCTCACGTCACATGGTTCTAAGAAAGCTGCCAAGCACCTTGGGTCCAGGACTGAGAAAGCTCTCCCCTGGGGCTTTGTGCAGGTGACGCCAACATCCTCCCAGGGCCCACATCTGCACGCAAAGGCTGGTAGAGTCCCAACTAGAGCAGGCCTCCAGAGGGTAGGCACCTGACAAAGACCCACCAGAGGCTAAGCCATAATGACAAAAAGACACATGCAAGCTTTCTTCTCAGCAGCCAGCCACCTTCCAATGCTCTCTGACTGCTCCTGCCGCCCTACCTCTTGGGGGCCCACATGGGCCTCTTGTTTGAGAGCAACTGGATGTGAAGGGACATTTCCAATCTGAGGAGCTTGTCCAAGGACATCAGTAGAGGCTCCTTTCCCTCACCAAACAGCCTAGATCCAGGACCTTGGGGCCAGGGGTGGGGAGGGGTGGGGGTACAAGCTACTGCCTGCAGGCCCATTTTCCATGAAGAAAACCAATTGTTTTTTCATCACGATTTCCTTTCTCCAGCACTTGCCACCCAAATGAACCTGTGGGCTTTACCAGCACTGGGGCCCGGCATGACCCCTGGGGCCAGAGCAACCCCGGGTGCTCCCAAAGCATTTGGGCGGGCAGGCCAGAACCCTTTCTCGGGGGCAGAGCACAGAGACACAGCTGGAAAACCGGGACAATTAGCCAGCGGCCGGCGGCCGAGCCATAAAAACGCAGGAAGTGGCCACTGCAGGGCGGAGGGAATGGCTGTCCCCAATAAAGTGATTGTTCCAAAGAATGCCCACATTCCGAAGACACAGGCTTGAGCCTGGGCCTGGGCTTCCAGAGCTCGAGGCTGGGGAGGGGGTTGTGGGGGACAGAAAGAGGAATTGTGTCTCCAGGAAGGGGAGGGAGATGTTTGGTAGATCAAAAGTCTGCAATGCCCACCATGTAACCTCCCATATTCTCAGCCCATTCTCATCAGGATTACAGACACCCCCTTTCTCCCCCTGTCCCCCAGCTCAATGATTTGGGTTCTGTAATGTATTTATACATTACAGATATACGGATCTCATTACATATATACATATGTATAATATGCGATGTATTTCCTATTTTATTTCTTGAGAGGTCCAGTGACACTCAGCTGTCTGGTCCAGGTGGGAAGGTCCACATGGAGAACCTGCTCCTGGTTCCCACCTCTTGAGCGCTCAGCTCTCTGACCCTCCACTGAGCCCGGGTTTTTAACCATCTTCCTTAGGAAAGGCAAAGACCTGGAGGGACCAGCAAGCAGGAGATCCCACAGGCCTGGGCTAGTTCAGATCCTCCTTGGGCCTGGCCTCTCTCCCGTCTGCAGCTTTGGTGGGTGTCATCTGTAAAATGGAGAGGCCAACACCAGCTTTGTTCCCCATCTCGGGAAGTGACAAATACCAGAGAGCGCTTCACAATGAGAACCGACAAGTGCAGCTCTGGAGATGAGCTGGTTCCGAGAGCCGTTCAAGGCCACCCAGAGGTCTTGCCCAGGCCGCGGACTCGGCCGCTGTGATCCTCAGATCCTAGTCTGGCAGCGCTGGCTGGGCCTGGAGAGAAGGGCTGGAAGACTACCGCGGGTTCACTCCCTGTGGTGGCTGAACCCAGATGGGCGCGTGCGCAAGACGGATCTCATCGCTCCTGCGCTCCGGTCGGGGCAGTTCCCGATCCAGGCCGCGCAACACACAGGGGCCACCGAGCTCCGGGCCCCTTGACACAGTGCTTCAAAACCAAGCAGGAAACTTTCTCAACTCCTCCCTACTCAGAGTTGTTCAGAAGCAATCATTAGGAACAGCCCGGGTTCCCTTCCCATCTCCTGGAGATGAAAGACAATTTTCTTCTGTATAACCTTTTACTTTGTAAAGCAGAAAGTGTTTTTAAGACATAGGTGTGATTATATGACATATACCTAAGGTACACATTCTGGCTCTTTTTTTCCTGGATTTTTAGCCGCTGATTTCAGTAAAATACACATGTACCTGTAGGTTCGCTGAATCTTCACAGACAACTTGCCGTGTCACCAACACCCTGCTCGGGAACCCAGAACTTTCCCAGCACTCTAACGACCCCATTTTGCCCCCCCCCCATTACTGACCTCCACTAGTCTGACTTCTACCACAGGCTCCTTGGTTGGACTGTTTTGAATATAAATGCTTGAATATAAATGCTTTTTTAAAAACTAATTGCCTTAATTTAACTTAAATCCCAAATGTGAGATGGACTCGGAGATGCAGCCTGAAGCTAGGATCATAATTTATGTCCTGCGAGAGGCAGGAGTTTCCATGGGGGAAGAGAATAACCGATTAGCAGTGACAGTTGTTTGGGGCGCGGAGTCCTTCTGGCCAGGAGCTCAGGGAAGACAGGAACTGGCCCATCTCTTAGGAGATCGTCTTAGCTCGTCTTCTCCCGGGTTGGTCAAAAACGTTGTCATCAAAGTAATGGCTTCCCTTTTCTTTTCTCTTTGGTATAAAAGGAGCTTGAGATGCGCCCCCACCCCCGCTTCCACCCCGCAAATGCATACACGCTACTACTCAGTCTCCAAGCCCAGATTCCCACCAAGATAGCTCTCCCCCCTCTCTTTTGCAAGTCTCTTGATTTCATTCTTTGAACCTGTGATTGGAGGTTAAAGTGCACCAGGTTGGAAGGAGGAAGCTCTTAACAATAAAGGTTTGAATATTTAGCTGTGATCAGGTCTCTGGAGCTCCCCCCTCCCCTTATCTTTTAAAATGCAAATCGTGTTTCGGGGGGTTGTGCGCAGGGTGCGCGCTGCGCCTCGACGTCTCCAGCCATTGGTGTCTGTGTCATTACTAATAGAGTCTTGTAAACACTCGTTAATCACGAAAGGCCGCCGGCCTGGGGCTCCGCACTCCAGCCTGTGGCGGGTCTTCCCCGCCTCTGCAGCCCAGTGGGAAGGAGGTGGGAGGAAAGAAGGAAGAAAGGGAGGAGGGAGGAGGCAGGCCAGAGGGAGGGACCGCCTCAGAGGCAGAAGCGCCGCGAAGAGCCAGCGGAGCTCCGCGGGCTGGGGCGCAGCCGGACGCCCTTCTCCGCACCCCGCCTCGCCCCTTCCCCTTCGCGCCCTCCGGCAGCGTCCAGCGTCGGTCCCCAGGCAGCATGGTGAGGTCTGCTGTCGGGCCCTCGCCACCATGTACGTGAGCTACCTCCTGGACAAGGACGTGAGCATGTACCCCAGCTCCGTGCGCCACTCTGGCGGCCTCAACCTGGCCCCGCAGAACTTCGTCAGTCCCCCGCAGTACCCGGACTACGGCGGTTACCATGTGGCGGCTGCGGCCGCCGCGGCCGCGAACTTGGACAGCGCACAGTCCCCGGGGCCGTCCTGGCCCGCCGCCTACGGGGCCCCGCTCCGAGAGGACTGGAACGGCTACGCGCCGGGGGGCGCCGCGGCCGCAGCCAACGCCGTAGCCCACGGCCTCAACGGGGGCTCCCCGGCCGCCGCCATGGGCTACAGCAGCCCCGCCGACTACCACCCGCACCACCACCCGCACCACCACCCGCACCACCCGGCCGCCGCGCCTTCTTGCGCCTCGGGGTTGCTGCAGACACTCAACCCCGGCCCTCCGGGGCCCGCCGCTACCGCCGCCGCCGAGCAGCTGTCCCCCGGCGGTCAGCGGCGGAACCTGTGCGAGTGGATGCGGAAGCCTGCGCAGCCGTCCCTCGGAAGCCAAGGTAGGCGGTGGCGGCGCCCCGCAGGAGGTGGCTGCTGGGCGGGCCGCGTGTCCAGGGCGGACCGAGGCGTCCAGAGCTGTCTAGGGGCTCCGCGCCCCGAGGGCCAGGGCGGGAGACTACTTCAGGGGGCCTCGACTGCGGGGCTTCTCTGCTGTGCCTGGGCTGGCAGGGGGTCGGGGCGAGAGTGGATATTTTGGTCTCCCAGACCGCGTTCGGTTTAGCGCAGAAGAGAAACTTCCTCCCTCCAGCGGTCCTTCATTCGTACCATCCCAACGCTCCGGGGACGCTCCCAGGAATGTCGGCGGAGCAGGCGGTGCAGGAGCGCGTCCTCCTCCACTTGCCACCCCGAGCACCGGGTGCGCGGCTGGGAGCCGCCGGGGAAAGGGAGCCCTGCACTCCATCGGCCGGACTTTAGAGCATTTCTTTCCACGCCACGGAGCCACTCAAGAAGAATGGTGGCCCGGGGGGACCAGGAGGGCTGCGAAGCTGTGCTCGGGACCAGGTTCGACCATTCGGGCCAATTCAAGGGATCTCAAGAGCTAGGGCGAGTAAGAAGACGTGGGGCAAAGCTGCTGTTGCAGGAAAGGCCCCAGGAACTAAGGGGAAAGGAGGGCGTCCCTTCATTGAACCTTTGATTTGCAAAGATTTAGAAGCTGGGGGGCTAGGGGCAAGAAGTCTTGGGAGTCCTCCTGTGTCTGCGGAAGCGGGGGAGGAATCCTTGGTGAGGATTCAGCTTCTGCTCCAGACAGGGATCATTTGTCCCAACCCTTCCTTTCCAGGGTTGTGGGGTGGAGGGAGGTGTATGTGCATGTATGTTCACATGAGCCTGTGTTCAAGAAGCTTACTCAGGAGATGTTCCTGCAGACGTCCTAGGTTTGCCCCATTGTGGGGGCTCATTAGTTCCGGGTCTGCCCCTTCTGGTACTGGGATGTGTGTCAAAGTGGGAAGGAAGTGCGAATAGGTGTGGTGGGAGAGAGTCCTGTTGGCGTCCGCTTTGCACTCCTTGAAGTCTTCCTAGCCCTCTGCACTTCCGCTTTTTTCTCTTTCCTTCTTTCTGGCCCAGCCTTGTCCTCTTGCAGGTTATGGCCACTTTGCAGAGGTTTATAGCCAATTACTGCCGTATAAATCAGAGAAGTCGTTGGGGGCTGTCTCTGGGCATCGGTATTTGCGTCACTGGGCACATGCCGGATGGGAAATGCGGCCGCCCACGGAGAAGGCCACAGGGCCAGACTCGAAGCCTCGGCTAGGTCCCTTCCCCAAGAGGAGGCGCCCTCGTCTGAAAGGTGCGCCGTCTCAGAGAAGGCTCTCTCTTACGGAGCCGGCCTGGGGCGCAACTGGCAGCCACCGGGGGCCCTAAGGGAGCCCTTTGGTTCGTCCGGGGAGAGCGGCCGCCGGGCCGAGCCCGGGCGGGGGAGAGGGAGGGGAGCCGCAGGAGCCCAGGCCGCGGGGTCAGCAGATGAGAGGCCGCTGTGATGTCCCGCGCAGAGGTGGCAAGGCCGCAGTCGGCGCCGGGCGCCCTTGTGATGTTAATGTCGGGAGGCCGAGGCCCGCGGGCCAGTGCCCTACTCCTCTGCGGAGCATCATCTGTCAAGGGGCTAGGGGGCTGGTCCTCGGCCCGGCCCGCTTTGATATACACCTTCCCAGCCCTGCCATTGTCTCTTTTAGGGCCCGGAAAGAGGGTGGTGACTTTCGCAGTCAATAATGAATTCTCACAAGTCCCTCTCATCTCTCCCCTCCTCCATCCCCCTCCTTGGTTCCCAGGGGGTGCGGGGCGCCTCCTAGGCCCTTGGGGCTCGAGCCGCAGAGCGCACAGGGGTCCGGGTCACCGCGCTCCCGGCGCATCCCGGATACTGAAAGGGGAGCACTGGAACAAGAGCCGATCCCAAGCACCCCAAGGCGAACACCGCTGCTGAGATGTTCAGCTCGGAGAACGTTTTCTGCGCCCTGCTCCCAAGTCCCGGCGGTGCCCTTTAGGCTCCAACCGCGGCTGCAGTTTCTCCAACCCCGCCTGATACTCCCAGCGTGACCTCGTCCGACTCTCAGTTTCCTCATCTGTAAAATGGGGCGACTACCGCTGGCAGCCTCGAGTGGGTTTGAGGCGGCAACGCGTGTAAACGCGCCCTCCACTCTCAGAACGTGTTAGTTCCCTTTACTTTCTTAGCAGCCGCGGGGTCGGGGCCGCTGCGCCATTCAAATGCGCCTGCCGGGCCGTGTTTATGTTAATGTGCCTGGCGGGGAGGGGGATGAAAGCCGGGACCGCCATTTGCTCAGTAGTGGTAATTCAAACAGAATGCGGTTGTTATTAAGGCATTGAAAGGGCTTTTCTTTGATAAGATCGCCTTGTCCTGCATTGTTTGCGACTGTGTTCCCCTTTCAGCGGCTCGGGGGAGCTCCCTCTGATCCGGCCTGTATCTTCCCAGGGCGCTTTTGTTGTGGTTTGCAAAGGGTTTTTACCTGAACAAAGTAGGCCTGCGGGGCATTAAACACCTCCAAGAAACTCTCAGACCCTTTAGATCTTCCTGGAGGACTGGGCACCGGGCGACTGAACCTGTCGGGCTGCAGAAAGACCTGAACCTGGGGCCAACGAGGAGGGAAGAGCTCCCGGCCGGGGGTGGGGGCCCTACCAACGACTGACCCAGGACAGACCCGGTGCAGACGCCAGGCTAGGGCCCGCTCCAACCTCGACGGCACTATTTGTCAAGGCCCTTCAGTAAAACAATCAATCTGAGGTTTAATATGTTGACTCAATCCAATGAGCATAGATCACTGGTCTGGATAGCTCTGGCAGAGTTTGTAGCAGAAATAAATGGGAGATTGAAAAAGAAAAAGCGCCAAATGCCAAACCAGGTTCAGCCAGGTATACAGTGTTCCCCGCTGCTGGGGGGAGGGTTTTCTGCCAGCCAGGCACCAGCTCAGAATTCTACCAGATGGGACTAGTGTGCCTGGGAGAAGTTTCTGGTGACTTGAGAGAAACTGTCAGCTCCTGAACACCTCCCCCTCTTTCCACTTTTTTCTTTTTTTAAATTTTATTTCTTTTTTTTTTCTTTTAAGAACTTATTTATTTATTTGACAGAGCGATCACAAGTAGGCAGAGAGGCAGGCAGAGAGAGAGGAGGAAGCAGGCTCCCTGCCGAGCAGAGAGCCCGACGCAGGGCTCAATCCCAGGACCCTGGGATCATGACCTGAGCCACCCAGGTGCCCCAAGATTTTATTTCTTTATTTGACAGAGAGAGACACAGTGAAAGAGGGAACACAAGCAGAGGGAGGGGGAGAGGGAGAAGCAGGCTCTCTGCTGAGCAAAGAGCCTGATGTGGGGCTCCATCCCAGGACCCTGGGATCACGACCTGAGCTGAAGTTAGCCACTTAAGGACTGAGCCACCCAGGCACTCCTCTTTCTACTTTTAATAAAGCAAACAGAAAGTAACATTGCCACCAGCACATACCCACACCCCCAGCTGTTTTCAGGGTGGGCTTCCAACTCCCACACACCTGAAAATCTGAATACTCCCAGGACTCTGGAGATTCCATCCTGCCCCCTTTGCCTTTGGGCCTAGCGTGATCCAGTACTGTATTTGGTTTACCAGAAGGGTGGTTGGGTTCTGTTATCGTGTGTGAATGAGGTTTTCGTTTTTCTTCATTTTTAAAAACCACTTAACCTCAAGGTTAGTTTAGTTGTCTGGATAGGCTCCTACCCGCCCCTCAGGACCCCCTGGGGGGTCTTGTCAGGCCCAGCAGGAACCAGCCAAACCCTGGCCCCCTGGGGCGGTGGAGGAAGAGAAATGGCCCTTGGGTTAGGGAGGTTTGTCATTACCCATGACTGATGGGCCGCTTTGCAGTTCTCAGCCCTAACTTCTCCTTCCTCTTCAGTGAAAACCAGGACGAAAGACAAATACCGAGTGGTGTACACGGATCACCAGCGGCTGGAGCTGGAGAAGGAGTTTCACTACAGTCGTTACATCACCATCCGGAGGAAAGCCGAGCTGGCTGCCACACTGGGGCTCTCCGAGAGGCAGGTGGGAACCGTCTTGCTCCCTCTAGGGCCTGGTCACTGGCGGCGAGTGGGGGGTGGGGGCAGGGGGTTCCTCAGGCAGAGTTAGAAGCCGGGCCCCAGAATCTATCTAGTTCTGTGAGCAGATTAAAGTGGGAGGATAGAGGGGCGCCGGCTGGCTCAGAGCATGCAGCTCTTGATCTCCTGGTTGTTGAGTTCAAGCCCCACAGTGGGTGTAGAGCTTACTTAAAATCAGTAAGTAGGGGCTCCTGGGTGGCTCAGTCATTGACCCTTTGGCTCAGGCCCTGATCCCAGGGAGTACGCTTCTCCCTCTCCTGCTTCCCCTACTTGTGTTCCCTCTCTCACTGTATCTCTCTCTGTCAAATAATAAATAAAATCTTTTTTTTTTAAGTAAGTAAGTAAGTAGGTAAGTAAGTAAATAAATAAATAAAGCAGGAGGATAGAGACTATTTCCTTCCAAATGCTTTTAGAAAAGGTTCCTTCCACCTCTAGATGTCTTCTTTAGATGTTGATTCTTTTTCTCCTCTTTTCCGGGACACGGAAGGTGCAAGAAAAAAAAATATGAGTAGTAGTTTAATCCGGAATTCTTTTTTGGTGAAAGAAGACTTAAAGGCCTTTTTAATTTGTGCCCAGTACCATACCTAGGGAAAAATTAATATAAGACCCCAATCCCAGGGCTCCTGGGTGGCTCAGTAGGTTCAGTCTCTGCCTTTGGCTCAGATCATGATCTTAGGGTCCTGGGATGGAGCCCCGAATCAGGCTCTCTGCTCAGCAGGGAGCCTGCTCCCCGCCCCCGCGCCTGCCTCCCTGCCTACTTGTGATCTCTCTCTGTCAAATAAATAAATAAAATCTTTTTTCTAAAAAAAGGCCCATGAAAATTAGAGTGAGGCTTGACTCATGAACACTCTATATGGTCTAGAAAAAGGCGGAGTCCACTACCGTGAAGCTGCACACTGCATCTCGTTCTCAGGGAGCGCCTGGGTCGCACAGTCAGTTAAGCATCTCAGGTTGTGATTGTGTGATCCATCCCCATGTGGGGCTCTGCAACCCGCATGGAGTCTACTTGGGACTCTCTCCCCCTTTCCTTTTGCCCCTCCCCCCCACGCACTCACATGTTCTCTCTCTCTCAAATAAATGGACAAATCTCTCTCTCTCTCTCAAATCTCATTCTCAGCTTTAAGGTGAGGAATAATACTACATTTCAGTTTAATATTGAGAGGCCAAAGGCTGGCATTTTGAACTATATCCATGTTGGTCTTCTCTTGCTTGTTGTGGAAAAGGCTCTGTTTTCCTTGTTTCTGTTTGTGGAAAAGTTTCTGTTTTCCTTGGTTCTGAGACTCTGAACTTTTCCAGTGAAGCTGTAGATAAAGGCTGCTTTGGAACGAAACGTGGCGAGCAAGGAGGGAGGAAGGCTCTTCTCTCCTGAGGCCGTACTGGGCTCGGGAAGGGCTCCAGCGCTGGGCTGTCCCAAACTCTCGGGTGAAAGGCTGGGAGAAGGTCTGGGGGTCCGGGAGTTCGAGAGGGCCCTTCTTTAGCAGGAGAGGGAGATATGGCAGCTGGGGCTGAGGACCAGTTCCTTACCCCCTCCATCGGCTCATTCATCACCCTCTGTTTTTCTCCATCTTCCATTTCTAGGTTAAAATTTGGTTTCAGAACCGCAGAGCCAAGGAAAGGAAAATCAACAAGAAGAAGTTGCAGCAGCAGCAGCAGCAGCAGCCACCGCCCCCGCAAGGTCCACCGCCTGCCCCGCAGCAACCCCAGCCACAGCCAGGCCCTCTGAGAAGCGTCCCAGAGCCCCTGAGTCCTGTGTCTGCCCTGCAAGGCTCGGTGCCTGGCTCCGTCCCTGGGGTTCTGGGGCCAGCGGCAGGGGTGTTAAACCCCACTGTCACCCAGTGACCTCCAGTGGCCTGCAGCAGCAGAGCGATTCCAGGCTGAGCCACGAGGAGCATAAACTCTGCTAGAATCCTCAGGAGAGACCCCCTTCCCTCCCAACCACAAATGTACACCAACTTACCTAGCTCTCAGAGGAAAAATGGGGGCCGGGAGTAAGGACAAGTGGGGTTGGAGGCCTCCAGGAAGACATTCTCCCAGATTTGGACTTCTGCTGGTCTGACTTTCTGCCAGCGAGAAGATGGGATATGACTACCGAGGCTTCATTTAGTACTGGCAGAAGCCTGGCCTGGACTGACTAAACAGACAGGCTGTCAGCCCTCACCTCCGCAGATCTTGGCCTCCAAAACCTGCGGGACACACCTCTGATTGAAGCCGAGGGGAGAGAGGAACTCAGGGTGAACGCCAGCGCTTGCAGCCAAGATGGCTACTGCCTACTCCCAACCATTCAAGGGCCAGCTGGTCCCTCCTGCCTCAAGGGCAGGCAAGCTTTAACTGCAAAAGTCAGAGGCAGCTAAGATAGAAACCTGGACCTACCAAAGACTGCAGAACCCCCAGGTCTTTGTCTTTCTTCTCTTCCCTTCCCAGACCAGGAAAGGCTTGAGTGGTGTATGTGCTGCTGTATGGTGTGAGGGGCGTGGTTATGGGGCTCCAGGCCTGACAAGAAGGCCCCGGACAGGGCCTTGTTTAGAAAGCCTGTCACCAGAGCTTCTCTGGGCTGAATGTATGTCAGTGCTATAAATGCCAGAGCCAACCTGGACTTCCTGTCATTTTCACAATCTTGGGGCTGATGAAAAAGGGGAGTTTTTGTTATTGTTGCTGCTGTTTGGGTTGTTGGTCTGTGTAACATCCAAGCCAGCATTTAAAAAGCTTTCTGATTCCATGGGGGAGAGAAGTAATACGGTGAAGGGAAGTGGGGGGGTATTTGAACACAGTTGAATTTTTTCTAAAAAGAAAAAAAAAAGAGAGAGAGAGAGAGATAAATGAGCTTTCCAGATTTCAGAGTCTGTATTTATCATCCTCAGATTTTATCTGGAATTATTATTATTATTATTTTTTTAAGAAATGAAATGTCTACTTGAGAGCTAGTATTAGAAAAACGAGGGAGCGGGTGGAGAAGGTTATCTGGATAAACTCATTTTACCCCAGAGCGTCAGAAGCCTGAGGGAGCAGGTTCTAAGACCTTCCCTGCCCCCAAGCCTGAGCCCAACCTTGGATTGTGGAATGTGTGGTTCTCCTGGGGTGGCTTTGGGCTAAATGTACATCTGAATGGTCAGCTGCTTCCAAGCTGTGGAGAATTATGGGGGGCGGGTGAGAGTCCCCTCCTGACATCTCATCTAATGCACGTTGATACGGTTGCAGACATCCCCTTCCTCAGTGATTCCCTTCACCCGAGGGATGTCCTATAATCCAGCTTGTTAAACAGAAGCATTTAGTAAAAATGCTGTGTTTTCTGCTCTCTCAAGGGAACATTTCCAGGAATATAGTCTTCTGTGAATCAACTGGGCATTTCTACGAGCCCTTGTCGGTCTCCACTCCTTGCGGTGTGTTGCGAAACTGCCTCCCTTGCCCCACACCCACGCCCCCTTCCCGCACTCGGTAAAGAATTCAAGACCCAGTATAAGGAGACCGTTTTAGTAGTAGTTGCTTGTTATCTAGCCGATCCACTGGCACCGCGCTGCTGCCCTTGAGATTTTGGGTCCTGGAAGCCGCCGAGCTGGGCGCTCTGGCAGGCGGGGCATGGGGAAAGGGCTTTGCTCTCCGCGTCAGTCTTCCCACAAGCACCTTCGAGCCCTAATCACGGCCCCAGCAGACGCAGGAGGTGGCCCGAGGGCTCGGGAGGAAGAGCAAAGCAGCAAGACCTAAATAGCGCCTGCAGCATGTCCCCGGCTCTGCGGCCCTTCCAGGTGGCATTCCGCTCCGGGATTGAGAAAGGGGCCCTGGTGGCCGGGCCCGCGGGCGCCCGGCTCGGAGCTGGATGGAGAGTGCCTGGCCCGCCCCTCGGGCTGGGGAGTCCGCCGAGCTGGGGGTGGCGTTCCAAGCGGGTTATCCGTCCCCTCACCCCCCCGCCGACCGGTCCCGGGTCTCTGTGCCTCCTGGGGAGTCCCGGCGCTGGGAGGAGAGCGAAGACCCGCACCCGGCCGCGCCCACATGTCCGCCCCCAGCCGCCGCCGCGGTTGCTATGCGTTGCTGTGAAACGCCTGTCAATAAACCCTGTTTGGACAGTGAAGCGAGAGCACAAGGGTTGTTTGCTTAGTGGTTAGAGGTTCAAAAGTCAGCATTGTCCCGCTGCAAGCGATTACAAGTTCCCCTCGCCGGGTCCGGCCCCCTCGCACAGACACCCGCCGCCGGCCCGCGCCCCGCGCATCCGGGGCGAGGAGGGGCGCTCGGCTGCTCTCTGAAATGCAGGTCCGGGGCTGCCCGCTAGTCTCCCGGGTCGTGGAGGGGGCGACCAAAGAGGGCCCCCGAGGGCAAGCGAGGCCACCGCGCTTGGGACTCCGAGACTCGCCGCTGGAGCAAACCCGAGGCAACTCCGGGACTGGGCGCGGGTGGGGCGCCGGAGGAGGCGTAGGAAGGTCGGCGCTGGGACGCCCTGGTGTATTTTTGACAGGGTGACTTCGCTGTTCCCAGGGCCTCCAGGTCCGGGACCAGGATCCCCTACGCCTTCCTCTCCATTCCTTGGCCCTGCGGACGCCCTTCCGTCTCTCCGTCCGCCAGGGGGCGCGCGCGCTCCTCTCCCAACCTGGAGCCGACCGGAGCCGACCGGAAAGGGACGCAGTTCTGACCCAGCTGCAAGGTTGCACGCTCTAGCAGCCTTCCCGCCGCGGCCGCTCCCGAGCTGGGGCGCGGTGAGATTTCCCCGCTGTGGTCGTGGGCCTGCTGAGACGAAGGTCAGACTAAGTCAGGCGCGTTGAGTGTTTAAGAAAAACAGATTAGGGTGAGGGGAGCTATTCGCCATTCTAAAAGGGCCTTCTTGCACGAGATTGTTTTTTTAAAAATTACAGGACTGTGGGTACGGTATGAATATATAGGAAGACTGTGAACTTAGGATAAATATGGGGAAGAATGTACCCGTGTTGTGGAACTCATGTCAAAAAAGGCATATAAATGGAGGCCTGGCTGGCTCAGTCCGCAAAGCGTTCTACTTTTGATCTCAGGGTCGTGAGTTCAAACCCGGTGTTGGGCGCGGTTAAGATAAAAAAATATTTAAAAAGGTGTGTGTGTGTGTGTGTGTGTGTGTGTTTTAAGGCATATGTGGATAGAAGACAGTCTGAGTCTTTTTTCTTCTGTGAACAATTCATGGCTTTATCATATTCATCCAATAAAGTTAGCAAGATGGGCTGTTAATGAGAGCAATAAAAGTTTCAACGAGCCTCACTCCTTTCTGATAATATCTGTAAGGGGCCTACATCAGTCAAGAAAACTAATCTTAAATAGAAATCTTAGTATATAAACAGTAGTATCCTTGCTGTTGTTATTCACAGCCCCTCAGGAAAAAATAAGAGAAGACAACAAGCCGAAGTAAAGAAACTTCGGTTACATGGGGCGCCTGGCTGGTTTAGTCTGTAGAGCAAGCAACTCTTGATCTGGGAGTGGTGAGTACAAGCCCCAAGTTGGGCTTATTAAAAAAAGAAAAAAATCTGTAGACTTTATTTTAGAGACAGGCTGCAATTTACTGGTTTAATGACCTTGAGGAGAGCCCTACCACTAACAGGGGAATTGAATAAGGTAAAGTAAGGGAATGGAATTTACAACATACACTTAGGATTAATCCCCAATGATGACAAGACCTATTGCTGCTTTTTTTTTTTTTAAGATTTTATTTATTTGAGAGACAGAGATCACAAGTAGGCAGAGAGGCAGACAGAGGTGGGGGGGAGCAGGCTCCCTGCTGAGCAGAGAACCCGATGTGGGGCTCAATCCCAGGACCCTGAGATCATGACCTGAGCCGAAAGCAGAGGCTTAACCCACTAAGCCACCCAGGTGCCCCCCTACTGCTGCTTTTGATCATGAACCATGTTTTGCAAAGTGTGCAAGAATCTTTACAAAGAGACCTTGAGCCAGGATAATTTCTCAAATCACCTCGCACATTTTTCTAATTCACTGAGTTTTGCTTACTTTCCCAAGTAGCTGCCAGTCTGTTGTCCCTTGATTTCCACTGCCTAGGCATCTGCATAAAATCTCAAGTGGCAAAGCACTAACATTCCAGACATGAAGATATATCACTGATGTGCATAGTTGACTTGCCTTTTCACCCACCATTAAAGACAGCCCCCAAACACTTGTAGGAGATTCAGATTAGTTGAGAATGTAGTTAGGAACTTTCTTATAATGATCAGGACACTTTCAATCCAAAGGAGGCAAAGAGGTAGGTGCTCTAACTAGATGGCATTGAAAGTTCCTTTATTTTGAAGCAATTTCCATTCTAGCACTTGAGTGTCAATTTTCTACTCTTCAGGGAACCACCCCAAAAAGCTGCTGTGGATTTAATTCTTTAAGACCGATTCACCCCTTGAGATCATTTCAAGCGTTTTACTCTAGTCCCCACGATTTTCCCTGACATTGAAACTACATGAACAGCTCTTGTGTTAAATTAGTTTTGAGCTTTGGAGAATAAGAAACACACTCGTATCTAATAATGTAGATTAACTTGTAACTATTTAAAATTAACATTTATTTTCCTAAATTACACTGATACCATACAAACTTCTAACCTCTATAATTATTTTTTTAAAAATGTAATTAACCCCAATAATTATTACATTTAGTCTTTCTTTTTAAAAGATTTATTCATTTATTTGACAGAGAGAGAGAGAGAGACAGAGAGGGAGCACAAGCAGGGGAAGCGGGAGAGGGAGAAGCAGGCTTCCCGCTGAGCAAGGACCTCAAAGAGGGGCTGGATCCCAGGACCCTGAGATCAGGACCTGAGCCTAAGGCAGATGCTCAATGACTGAGCCACCCAGGCGCCTCTCCTCCTCTTTTCCTATAGGTGGTTGACTATAATTTTAGGAAATTTTAGGAAACCAAGCAGGCTTTATTGATAACCATGGGATTGGGTTAGTGCTACTGGGGCAAAACAACCACTAAATGCCTTATTAGCTGCAAACCAGAGGGAATATATGTTTCTAATATTATTAGTTTTTTGAAGACTATGAAATAATGTGTAAAAGAAAAAAACAAACAAACCTCTCAAATGCCAAATAAAGAAAGTAGAATCTTCCAGCTTTAGAGATTATACTAACATTTACCTTGACATTCTTCTTGGAAGAGTCAGTCTTGGAAGAATCAATTTAGAGAGGGTGAGGGCAAGCACACAGATGACCTTTTGGCTCCTACGTCTCTAGTACCCAGACATTACATTTGTTTCAGCAGCAGTTTTTCCATATTGGAATTTGTCATTAACCTCAGTGGATAGTGATAATATAACGATAGTTAAATGACCAGTTGGTTCTTTTTTTTCTGCAGGATCCTGGTGCTTCTGTGGTAGAGGACTAATCCGTAAACCAGAACACGGTTTTGATCCATAAAGAATTCCCTGAGATTAAATGATAACCAAACAGTCTCTTCGCACATATACATTTATATAAAAAATAATATTCAGGTCGTGTTTCGGGTTTTTGTGCCCAATATTGTATTGGTAAATAGAAGCCCAGGCATTTAATGCATTTTAATATTTGTGTTTTGATTTCTAGGAAAGGAATTCTTTTCTAATTGTTTATGTGTTATCAGAACTTTCAAGACTGATAGTTCACTATCATAATGCTTTGTATCCTTAGTATGACAATAATTAGTTTCATACAAGTGGTAGTTGATAAATTCCTCTCCAGCCTCAGGAAAGCAAACAATGAAAAACAATGCAGGAGCTAGTCACTATAGTACAAAAACACAATGGCTTGTTGGGTGGCACTTAAATAATTTTTAATTTATTGGCGATTAGTAGAATAAGTGACAAAGATTAAATACCTAAACCACACATTAGGCCTTGTTAAAAATGACCTGGACAGCCTCTATCTTCTACTCGTGAAAGATACTTAATGCACTGTTCTACCACTCTGTGCATCTAATGGAATAAAAACAAATAAACACAACAAAACTGGGCAGAACTTGATTCTATTTTCAGCCCCCCCCTTTTCTAGGCAGAATTATGTGAGTTGCTAGAAACAAACAGAAGAATGCTATAATTAAGCAAGGCTCAGAGAACAGTGACCAATAAGTAGTAATATAGATGCATGTAGGAGGAACAAAAAGAAAGACTGTGTGTCTGGAATCCACATTTGTAAAATAAAACTTTTTTTTTTCCTCCTCAGACCACTTTTATGAAAATAATACAAATTTCAGAATCCAAATTCTTCTGAATCTTTTCATTTGTTCCTGTTATAATTTTCATCCTAAGAATTCGACATAGCCACCTGCTAGCGATGTTTTGTTACACATATTAGACCCTGATTCCAAAGGGCATTCTTGATCATGATCTAAGTCCACAGTCAACATTTATTTTCGTTTCTAGGGTTAGAGTCCCGACATGTACATGCAGGGTTCTAATAGCTACTCTTGGGTAGACACTCGGCCAGAACTATACAACGGAAAGGTCTGAAGCTGTTCCGAGAGTACATTTTAGATGGACTTGGTATTACTGAATGAAGCTGGGCCCTCCTTTCGCAAATCTGAAGTCAGACCCAACCAAGAAGCAAGCTGTTTTCTTTGCGAGAACTTTTAGCTTCTTTACCAAACTTTTCTTTTATTCCCAGCTCCCACCTCTACCTCAGAGAAACCGTCTGGATTTGAGTCTTTGAATGTTTTAGACAGCAAAAGGGAAGAAAACTTTTCCCATGCCCAAATAGAGAAATGGTTGTCCAAAATAGGGTGGGGGAAAGCACTAGTCAAGGGCTCTGGGCGCTGCCCCGGGAACCACTAGGAAAGACCCTGAGGGCACTCGTGGTGGCGGCCTCACCCCCTCCCCTGCGGGCATCAGCATCCGCTCCTGCCGCCCCGGGGTTCAGGCTCCCCGACCATCCCCAAGGCCCCCTTCCTCCAGCTCTTCGCGCGCGTCTGGGCGCAGGGGGCGCGTCTTTTCCGCCCTCCGACTCCGCGGCGGCGGGAAGGCCGCTCTCGGGTCTGCACCGGTCAGAGCGCCCGCTCGCCTCGCTAAGTCCCCGCCGCTGTCAGGGCCGTCCCGGGACAGTGTCCGGCTTCCCACGCCATCCCGGGGATGGGAGCGCGGCGTGGGTCCCGGCCAGGTGCCAGCCGGGCGGGAAGCCCAGGGGACACCTCCCCGCCGCGCCCGCCGGTGTCCGCGCCCCTCCGGAAGTCGCGCTTCAAGACCGCGGGCACTTTCTTTTCCTTCTTTGGGACAGCTAGGTTTCAGCAGTGGCTTTGTGCTTGGAGTTCCAAGTACGACGATTTTTCAGAGGCGCTCAGCGCTTTGAAGGGGACGCTACCGGGACCCCCGCCGGGGCTCAGAGAGCCGCTTTCCGCGGTGGAGCTGGGCGGCCCGGGCTGCGGCGGCGGCCAGGCGGGGGGGATGTTATTTTGGAAAGGGAGGATCGGAGTGTTTATGTTCTCAGCGGGAGTCCGAGCGTCCCCGCCCGCCCCCTCGCCCGCATCCAGCGCGTCTCCGCCTGCGTCGCGACCGAGGTGGCGCCAAGTGCTCGGCAGGCGGCGCTGCTGCCCCGGCTGAGCCGGCAGAACAGACCCGGGAGCCGGGAAGAGGTGGGTGTGGAGCTGGGGGGCGGAGCCCGGCAGCCGGCGGCTGGCGGCGGGCAGTGCGCTGGAACCACCTCCGGAGCGGCCCTTCCCGTCCCCGGGCTGCTCAACTGGCCTCCGGCAGGGGGCACGAGGCCGGGGGTCCGTCGCCGCGGGTGCAAAGTCACCTGCGCTTTTCCGCCTTTGCCGGGTGCGCTCTTGCACTTTCGCCCCCAGCTTCTTCTCTTCAACAGCCACCGAAAGTGCGGCCCGCGACCTGGGGAGAGACCCTCCCCCCTCTTTTTCTCCCCCAACCTGAGCCCGGTTGCAGCCCAGGGGCGCCCGCCGCACTCGCGGCTCGTCACCGCAGGGAAAAGTCTCCCTAGTTTGACCCTCACCAGACTCTAGAGATTTCCCAGATTCAATGATTAGTGGCGGTTTGGGGGCTGATCCCCAGCCTGGGCCCACTTTGGGAAGTGTGGGGGAGGGGTGGAGGCGGAATCACTCTTAATCTCGTCTCACAGCTAAATAATTTACTCGAAGTTTTCTCTTCCTGCCAATTCCCTTCCCTGCACCGCTGCCCTTGACTTCCTGCTTTGTGAAGCCCCGGGGAGAGAAAGGCCGAGTCTTAATAAAGGTTAATATTAATATTGGTGGAGGAGCTATGCTTGTGCTTCTCCAACACCTCCTGTCCCCTACCCCCCCTCCCCAGCCCAGCCCTCTTTCTCTGGAGTTTCTTTTAGAATCGGAGATGGGACTTGCACTTTGGGGGAGTGTTTCGTAAATCCAGACGCTTGGGCCACGTTCTTTGCAAACCACATCCTCCTGCAGCTCAAGTGGCAAAGGTCGAGCGTGCACACAGTAGCTGCCCCACAGGAGGAGCGCCCGCCCGTCGCGGCTTGGGCTCTAAAGCTCAGTTTAGAGATAAGCGGGCAGGAGAGTCAGCAGGTTTGACAGGGGAGATACCTGCAGGAAGGGAACGGGCAGAGCAAACTAAGTGGAGGCGGGAGTGGGAGGGTGGGGAGAGCAGAATTTGCTGGTAAGGGGGAAGTGTTCCTCACAAGCTTTAAAAAAAAAAAGGCAACAAACCAATATTGTAAAAAGAATACCTAATAGGGTGTGGTCAGAGAATTCAAACATGCTGTCTTTCCCATAGCAAAGTCTGGTTTGGTTCAGGCTTCTCTTAATGCAAGTCAAGGTCTTGCACGAACAATTTCTTTCAATAAATTTAAACAGTGCAGAAGTAGGAAAAAAATAATTTCTCCTTCATTCGTTCAATCCCATCCCTCTGGGATACCAATATTAACACCCCGGTCCATATTATTCCAAGAACATTCTGTGTTTACACAAATATATATTATATACCATCTCAGACTTCCTTTTTCCTTCCTTTAAACAAAACAAAGCAAAATAAATTCATACTTTGAGGGGCTCCTGGGTGGCTCAGTGGGTTGGAGCCTCTGCCTTCGGCTCAGGTCATGATCCCAGGGTCCTGGGATTTAGCCCGGCATGGGGCTCTCTGCTCCATGGGGAGACTGCTTCCTCCTATCTCTCTGTTGGCCTCTCTGCCTACTACTTGTAATCTCTGTCTGTCAAATAAATAATTTTTTTAATAAAAAATCTTTTTAAAAAGTCATACTTTGAGTTGCTTTTATCATTGAATAATATACCATGGGCATTTTCCCAGCTCATTACACGTAAAGTCGACGGATTCTTTTTAGTGATCACTGCATTTTGTAAATTTAGATATACTAGAATTGTGTTCATTTATTCAACAATTTCTTAAAAAAAAAAAGATTTTACTTATTTATTTGACAGAACACAAGCAAGGGGAGTTGGAGAGGGAGAAGTAGGCTTTCTGCTGAGCTGGGAGCCTGATGCAAGGCTGGATTCCAGGACCCTGGGATCATGACCTGAGCTGAATGCAGACACTTAACTGACTGGGCTATCCAGGCGCCCCCAAACATATCTCTCTCTCTCTCTCTCTCTCTCTCTCTCTCTTTTTTTTAAACCTCTGTTTACATTCTAGTGGGAGAGATTGAAAATAACTGTATTTATTTAATGACTTCCCTACTGAGGGATATTCAAGTTGTTGTCAGTGTTTTGCTATTATAAACAGTGGAAAGGTAACCATCTTTTAACATACATGTTTCTATATCTTTGTATTTTTAAAGGCTAGACTACTTAACTTGGAAATGCTAAATCAAAGAACATGCCCATTTTTTTGCTTTACTAAATATAGTCATTGTTTTCTGAAACGGTTTGGCAAGTCACACTACCATCACAAGAGTCCCCATTTCTCCTTAGCCTCTTTGCATTAGAGATCACCTTCCAAATATTTGTTAATCTGATGTACAGAAAATGGTATAATTTAACTTTACATTCCATGATTCTTAAACAGGTTAAGCGTATTTTCATGTGTTTATTGGGCATTTGTATTTTCTGTATTTGCTTGAATCAATTTTTTTTATAAAGATTTATTTATTTATTTGAAAGACAGAGATCACAAGTAGGCCGAGAGTCAGAGCAGAGAGAGAGGGGGAAGCAGGCTCCCTGCCGAGCAGAGAGCCCGATGAGGGCTCGATTCCAGGACCCTGGGATCATGACCCAAGCCAAAGGCAGAGGCTTTAATGCACTGAGCCACCCAGGCGCCCCTTGAATCAATTTTTTAAAAAATAGTAAACAGAAGGAAAAGAAATGGAGTACTTCTATATCCCAGGTTTTGTGCTTGATTTTTTTTTTAAGATTTTATTTATCTGTTTGACAGAGAGACAGCAAAGGAGAGAGAGAGAGGATACAAGCAGAGGGAGTGGGAGAGGGAGAAGCAGGCTTCCCGCTGAGCAAGGAGCCCCATTTAATGTGGGGACCAATCCCAGGACCCTGGGATCATGGCCTGAGCTGAAGGCAGACGCTGGTTCCCCCTGTGCTTGATTCTTTAACTTAAATTATTTGATTTAATCTTTGCAATAACCAGCATCTACTCCTGAAGATAGATTCTAATCTAGGCCTATCTGACATCAAATATCATGCTGTTAAACCAGTATTGAGGACTCCTGGGTGGCTCAGTCGCTTAAGCAGCTAAGCCTCTGCCATTGGCTCAGGTCATAAACCCAGGGTCCCAGGGTCCTGGGATGGAGCCCAGCATCAGGCTCCCTGCTCAGCAGGAAGCCTGCTTCTCCCTCTCCCACGTCCCCTGCTTGTGTTCCCTTTCTCACTGTGTCTCTCTCTGTCAAATAAATAAATAAATAAATAAAATCTTTTAAAAAAATGAATTAAAAAAATAAACCGGTGTTAATAAACCAGTCTGGCCTCTGAATGTAGCAGACTTTCCAGGTATAAAGACAAAGTAAGAAATTATGGGGGTGCCTGGGTGGCTCAGTCAGTTGAACTTCTGACTCTTCATCTCAGCTCAGGTCTTGATCTCAGGGTTATAAGTTCAAGCTCTGCATTGGGCTCCACACCTGGTTTGGAACCTACTAAAATTAAAAAAAAAAAAAAAAAAAAAAGAAAAAGAAAGAAATTATGAAGAAAACAATGGATAGCTATCAATAACATCATTTCAGGGGCACCTGGCCGGCTCAATTAGTGGAGCACGCGAGACTCTTGATCTCTAGGGCTTTGAGTTCAAGCCCCACGTTGGGAGTGAAGATTACTTAAAAAGAAACTCTTTAAAACAAGCAAATGAACACAGCATTTCAAAAATTTAAAAGCAAATAAAAAATGACAAAAGTATTTGCTACAAAAATGACAAGAGCATTGGTTGTTTTTTGGTTTTGTTTTAGGATTTTATTTATTTATTTGACAAAGACAGTGAGAAAGGGAACACAAACAGGGGGAGTGGGAGATGGAAAACAGGCCTCCCACCGAGCAGAGAGTCTGATCTGGGGCTCCATCCCAGGACCCTGGGATCATGAACAGAGCCGAAGGCAGACGCTTAAGGACTAAGCCACCTAGGTGCCTCGACAAGAGCATTGTTATCCTTTTTTTTTTTTTTTAATAATAAAGTTTTTTATGTATTCACTGGGGAGAGACAGAGAAAGTGAGCGAGAGAACACAAGCAGGGGGAGGTTCAGAGGGTGAGGGAGAAGCAGATTCCCCACGGAGCGGGGTGCTGGATTCCCAGGATCCCAGGATCATGACCCGAGCCAAAGGCACGCTTACTGACTAAGCTACCCAGGCACCGGGAGAGCTGTTATCCTTAATATATAAATAATTCAACGCAACATGATAAGAGAAACACTAGACTTGTAAAGAATGATCATCAAATAACATAAAACTTTAAAAAAATCAGATACTCAAGCCTGGTGAAGATGTGATAGTAGAAGCATCTGCTGAGCTGACTGGGCTTAGGGTCCAAGATCTCATAATATAATTCAGGTCCAGGTGGATATTAGGCTTCTTGAGTGAAGGGTCTGCTTGATAAGAAAACTTAGGAATTAAAGAGATAAATTTTCTTCTACTCCTCCCTCAAATAAACCCAACATACAGTGCTGGGACAGGTATAAGATATCCGCTATACATACTCCTGTGCTAAAGTGGAGAAAACAGAAACACACAGCAGTCATTGGTTTATATTAATTCGAAATCTGCCCGAGCCTAGGTTGCCCACATCTTGATTAGGACTCTGTCTTGCCCTCTGGGAGTGACCAGCCAGGGCTTTCCCTCTACCCTGTTGGTTTTTGTTCCCATTCTCTGAGTCACCCTTCCTTTTTTCATGGAAAGTAGTCAATGTTTGCAGTATTTTCAGCCTGCTTTCTGCATAGAAGTTTTGGGAGCCAAAGGCCTCATTTCATCTTATACTATCTCTGTTCCTTTCCATTGAAGATGATGTAATTACTTTGAAATCCTTGTGGATGTCTCTTGTCTCAATTTATAAAACTATTCCATTAAATGAAATTACTCACACATCTCTGAGACAAGTCTTTCTCTACCTTGAGTCCCCCTGAAGCCATTGTACAAAAATGGTTTTAAGATTTTTTTTTTTAACATTTTAAAAAAGATTTTATTTATTTATTTGACAGAGAAAGACACAGCAAGAGAGGGAACACAAGCAGGGGGAGTGGAAAAGGGAGAAGCCGGCTTCCCGCTGAAGAGGGAGCCCGATGCGGGACTCCATCCCAGGACCCTGGAATCATGACCTGAAGGCAGACACTTAACTACTGAACCACCCAGGCATGCTGCTTTTAAGATTTTTAGAAGCTCTG
This sequence comes from Mustela erminea, assembly GCF_009829155.1. Taxonomy (NCBI): domain Eukaryota; kingdom Metazoa; phylum Chordata; class Mammalia; order Carnivora; family Mustelidae; genus Mustela; species Mustela erminea. The sequence continues at coordinate 76,683,685 of NC_045628.1, forward strand.
GGCACCTGGGTGGCTCAGATGATTAAGTGTCTGCCTTGGGCTCAGATCATGATCCCAGGGTCCTGGAATGGAGCCCCGCATCGGCCTCCCTGCTCGATGGAGAGCCTGCTTCTCCCTCTCCCTCTGCTGCTCTCCCTGCTTGTGCTTTCTCGCTTTCTCTGTCAAATAAGTAAACAAAATCTTTTTTGGTTTTTTTTTTTTTTTAGATTTGTAGAAGCTCTGTTGTTTAACAGAGATTATTTGTAAGGCTTGTCCCAAAATCCTTATTAGGCTGAAGAGGTCCAGAATACGCCATCTTAAAATATGCCAGTTTGCCTTAAGGATTATGTTGAGCCCAAGGGAGTTCAGTCAGCAGGTCCAGGGAGAGGTCTTTTTCCTTCCCTTTCCTACCTAAAAGTAGGACACACGTTTTCCCGTTGTGAAGGTATTCCCCGCCCACCCCCGAACCAGGAAGAGGAGAGTCAGCCAGAAGTTGAGTCTGCATGAACAAACCTTACTAAAATAACCTTAATCTGGGGCGCCTAGGTGGCTCAGTGGGTTGTGCCTCTGCCTTCAGCTCAGGTTATGATCTCAGGGTCCTGGGATCCAGCCCCACATCTGGCTCTCAGCTCAGTGGGGAGCCTGTTCCCCCACCCCCGCCGCGTGTCTCTCTGCCTACTTGTGATCTCAGTCTGTCAAATAAATAAATAAAATCTTTTAAAAAATAACCTTAATCTTCCATGAGTTTCCCTCATGTACTTCTCTGCCATGTCGCTCCGCCACAACTCCTCATCCCTCCCCTTGGTAAATGGTATTTAGCCCCATCCTCAACTCTAGTCACTCCTTTTTGAGTTTCACTTTTTCTCTGTGAACTCTCATGCAGACAATATTTTAACCAAATTTGTTTTCTTACTCTCTAGTTCATGTATCTTGTCAGCTAAATTAGAAGGCTCCCGGGTACTGGGAGAGAGGGAAAGAGAAGAAAGAGGGAAAATTTTCCTTCTCTCTGGCCTTTGATCTAGTTGACATTTTCAGGTCTAGGAAGAACTGGTCTTATACTGTCCTTGGGTCTGAACAAAGGACTGATAGTCATACTCCTGGCTTCATTTTTATTCTGAAAACACATTTTCCAGGCAGTGCCCTGGATTTGACCTCTGCTCAGAGGTCATTTCTTATTTTGAGAATCCTTTGCTGGATAAGTTTTGGTGACGCCCTCCACTTTCCTCTTAATTTCAATTGAAAACGGGGCCGTATTCTTTAGCTCATTTTTCTCCTTTTATACAGACAGCTAGGATAAGTTGGTGGTACCTTTATTACCCTGTTCAGGAGTCTCCTCAGCTAGATTACTGAGTTTATGAAGTACATTGCCTATTTTCCACGCTCTCCCAGGTGACAGCGTTAACAAACACTTTGCTGATACACATCAAATATCTTCTTTCCTTCAGGGAATAGTAGCTGTGTTTTCTCCACTATATCTAGAGTCTCAGCTGGGAAATCTGGGGTGGGGGGTGGCTGGAATCATTTGGAGGCTTCTGTGTTCATATATCTGATACCTTGTTTGAGGTGACTTGAAGTCTAGGCCCAGCTGGAACTGTCAGTTGAAGTCTCTATACTTGATCTTTTCATGTGGCTTGGGATTCCTCACTGCCTGGTGGCCACAGGGTCCTCAGACTTCTTACATGGTGGCCCAGGGGTCCAGGAGCATATGTTCCCAGCAAACAATACAGAAGCTATATGGCCTTTAATGACCTAATCACCCAAGTCCTTTCTACCATATTATGTTGGTCAAAGAAGCCATAAGTCCATCCAGATTCAAGGGAGGGACCACACCAATACTCTATTTCTTGATGGGAAGTCTGTCAAAAAATGTGTGGTTGTGCTTTAAAATAGCCATGAGCACACGCATGTATTTACTATGTACATAGAACGCAGACTGAGAGGAAACATACCAAAATATGAGTGATTAAGAGAGAATATCACTGCTGTGGTTTTAGGGGGGAATTTTGATAGTTTTTCTTTTCCTTAGATTCTTCTATATTTTCCAAGTTCTCTATAATTATAATATATTTATTTTTAATAAATAATTATTTTATGTTTTATTTTTTATTATGATGAATTTAAGGGACATTCAAAAGGCAAATAGTATAAGAAACTCCCATGTACCCATCACCTAGCTTCAATAATGATCAACTCACAGCCCATCTTATTTCATTCTTATCTCCTTAATATTCTGAAGGAAATGCAAAGCATCATATCAGTTCATCTCTAAATGTTTTAGAGTGTATCTTTAAAAGATATGGACACCTGGGGGTGCCTAGCTGGGTCAGTAGGTAGGGCATGTGACACTTGATCTTAGTCTTAGGAGTTTGAGCCCCACATGGGGCATAGAGACTACTTAAAAAAAATAGCAAACAATAATAAAAAAAAGATATGGACACTTTTACCAGTATTACATACAAAAAATAATACTTCTAAAAAAATAATACTTCTGCAGAGCAAAGTCAACTATATGGAAGAAATATCCAAACTCTATGAAGAACTCATTCAACAGATCCATAGAGTATATTGGCATCAGGGGAGGGAAAAGAAAGAAGGAAACAAATGTGCTGGAAAATCATAATCTAACAATGAAAAAACAGCAATAAGCATAAATGACAGGAAGAGAAGAAGAGAGATGATAGTTATATTGAATTCATTCATGTTTATTCCTTTAGTGAGTCACTCTCTGTTTACTGAGCCCCTGACAAACACAAGACTCTGTGCTGTGTATTACAGCATACATAAAACCATTAAATGAAAGTTAAGATGGAAAGAGGAAATACGGGGCGCCTGGGTGGCTCAGCTGGTTAAGCATCTGCCTTCAGCTCAGGTCATGACCCCAGGGTCCTGGGATCGAGCCCCACATCAGGATCCCTGCTTGGCAGGGAGCATGCTTCCCCCTCTCCCTCTGCCTGTCTCTCTGCCTACTTATGATCTCTCTCTGTCAAATAAATAAATAAAATCTTAAAAAAAAGAAAAAGGAAAGAGGAGATATTTGAAAAAGAAGTATGGATTTCTTTACATACTTCCCTGGACATTTATTTAGCTAAGCGTGTCGCAGAATTGTAGGACAGAACACAGTGAAAAGAATGGGATAAAGTAGGCTTTTTTGGATGATGAAGCATCTCAGAGGTTACTCGAGAGCTGTGATGTCTGTTCCTGGCCAGTGCTCAGGGACAGAGTCTTCAGTTGAAGGGCTTAACAGCTAACATTTGCAAGGAACTAATTTAAGGAATTTTTACAAATTTTAAGTAGTTAACACATTAAATTTTTAAAAATTGTATGTTTATTTGACAGAGAGATGGAGAGAGATCACAAGTAGGCAGAAATTTTGATTTTGATTTAACAGGCAGACCTATTAATTTATTTTTAAAGTATATCTATTTTTTCTTCCAAATGTAACACAGCATTGTGAAAAATATAAACCATCAGAAATAAAAATTATTAGGAGTGAAATCCCCCAAAATCACTATTAAAGTTCTACTAAATTTGTCTAGATTCATAACATTCTTTTTTCTACTTGCAAACATTTGTAAAACGCTGAACTTCTTTGACAAAAAAGAATTTCTTCTTTGGAACCTAGCTGATGATAGCTAACATTTACCAATAGAAATTAAGTCATTTGCCTAGGACCACACATCTGGTAAATGGTGTATCAATAATTCAAACCCAGGGGTGCCTGGATGGCTCAACTGGTAGAGCATGTTGATCTTGGAGACTGTGAGTTCAAGCCCCACTCTGGGGTTAGAGTTTACTTAAGGGTACAAAAAAGAAGAATTCAAATTCAGACAGTCCAACTTTAGGGTACATACTACAAAAAGCAGTGTTCTTGGACAGAACTATAATTCGATCTGCATATGAATTTTAATTTTTTTTAAAGATTTTATTTATTTATTTGACAGAGAGAAAGATCACAAGTAGGCAGAGAGGCAGACAGAGAAAGAGGGGGAAGCAGGCTCCCTGCTGAGCAGAGAGCCCAATGCAAGGCTCAATCCCAGGACCCTGAGATTATGACCTGAGCCGAAGGCAATGGCTTAACCCACTGAGCCACCCAGGTGCCCCTGAATTTTAATTTTTTTGTAGTCATATTAAAAAGAAGTAAAAAAAAAAAAGTTGGAACTGATGTTAATATATTTATTTAGCCTAATATACCTTAATTATTATCATTTTAATATGTAAATAATATGAAAACCATTATTTGTTTCACATTAAATTTTACATGCATTTTGCATTGTCAGCATATCTGAGTTTGGCATAGCCACATTTCTTTAAAAATTTATCTATTAGATGGGGCGCCTAGGTGGCTCAGTGGGTTAAAGCCTCTGCCTTCAGCTCAGGTCATGATCCCAGGGTCGTGGGATCCGGCTCCTCATCAGGCTGTCTGCCCAGCAAGCAACCTGCTTCCCCACCCCCTCTCTGCCTGCCTCTCTGCCACCTTGTGATCTCTGTCAAATAAATAAATAAAATCTTTTTAAAAAATTATCTATTAGAGAGAGAGAGAGAGAGAAAATGCAAGTGGGGGAGGGGGGATCAGAAGGAGAGAATCTTCGAGCAGACCTCCTCCTAAGCAGGAAGCCTCACCCAACCCTCCTGGGAGTGGGGGTCAATCTCACAGCCCATGAGATCATGTCTCCAGCTGAAACCAAGTCCCATGTTTACCCCACTGAACCACCCAGGTGCCCCACAGCATAGCCACATTTCAAGTGCTGAGTAGCCACGTGTGGTTGGTGGCTACTCCATGAACAATGCAGAGCCAGGCAGTTTCATCTGTTCCTTCAGTAGGTGTTTCCTGCAGGCCCATTATGAGCCGAGCACCATGTTAGGTGCTGGGGAATCAGTGATGAGTGAGACCCAGAGCTTACTGGAAAACCAATAGAGCAAATAAGTCCACGCTACATACCAGAATATGTGAGATTGTGGGCACTGCTATAAAAAAAGGAGAGAGAAAGAGACAGATGTGGAGAATTACTAGAGATATTACTTGAGATAAGGTGTCCAGGAAAGAGATTTTTGCAAAGATGACACTGGAATCGAGAGCTGGGTGGGGGAAAGCAACAGTAATACCACCACCAAGAAGCTAATTCTTTTGGAGAGTTTATTATATTCCAGGTGCCGCTCCAAGTGTTTTCCATACAGGAGCTCATTTCATCTCCCAAACCCCAAGAAACTGGGTCTATTATTATCCCCATTTTCCAGATGAGGAGACCAAAGCAGAAGATGTTAAGTAAGCTGCCCAAGTTTACACAGTAACAGTGAAGGAGCCCCTGGGGCAGACCTCAGGAAGAAGTGCTCAGGCAGAGGGATGAGAGTGTATAAGTCTCAGGGACTGTGGCAGGCCACGTAATGCACCCCCCTCCACTGGCACCGTTTCTGGGTCCTGATCCATGGCACCTGTGAACGTTGCAAAAGGGGACTTTGCAGATGTGATTAACTTAAGGATCTTGAAGTGGGGAGATTATCCTGGGTTATCAGGATGGGCCCAGCGTCATCATTACGGTTCTCAGAAGAGGCATGCAGAGGGAGATTTGGTGACAGATTGTGATGACTAAGAAGAGAGAGGTTTAGTGACTGAAGAAAGGGCCAGGAGCCAAGGAATGCAGGTGTCCTCTAGAAGCCTGGAGCAAGGAAACAGCCTCTCCCCTGCAGCCTTGAGCAGGAGTGCTGACACCTTGATTTTAGATTTCTGACCTTCAGGACTGTAAGAGAATAAATCAGTGTCATTTCAAGCCACTGAGTTTGTGGGGATTTTTTAATTTAATTAAAAAAAATTTTAAATTTAGTGACTCAACATATAGTGTATTATTTGTTTCAGAGGTACAGGTCTGTGGTTCATCAGTCTTATATAATACCCAGTGCTCATTATAACACATACCCTCCCCAATATCCATCACCCAGTTATCCTCACCCAGTTATCACCCAATATCCTCCACCCCTCTCCCCTCCAGCAACCTTCAGTTTGTTTGGTTTGTCTCCCTCTCTGGTTTTGCCTTGTTTCATTTTTAACTCCCTTCCCCGATGACTGATCCTCTGCCTTGTTTCTTAAGTTCCATATATCAGTGAGATCATATGATAGTTGTCTTTCTCTGATTGACTTATTTCGCTTAGCATAATATGCTCTAGTTCCATCCACATCATTGCAAATGGCAAGATTTCATTTTTGATGGCTGTGTAATATTCCATTTTATATCTATCTATCTATCTATCTATATATCACATCTTCTTTATCTACATCTGTCAATGGACATCTGGGCTCTTTTCATAGTTTGGCTATTGTGGACACTGGGGTGCATGTACCCCTTTGGATCACAACATTTATATTTTTAGGATAAATACCCAATAGTACAATTGCTGGGTGGTAGGGAAGCTCTATTTTCAACTTTTTGAGGAACTTCCATACTGTTTTACAGAGTGGTTGCATCAGCTTGCATTCCCACCAACAGTGTAGGAGGGTTCCCCTTTCTCCGCATCCTCCCCAACATCTCACATTTCCTGACTTGTTAATTTTAGCCATTCTGACTGGGGTGAGGTGGTATCTTGCTGTGGCTTTGATTTGTATCTCCCTGGTGCCAAGTGATGTTGAGCACTTTTTCATGTGTCTATTGGCCATCTGCATGTCTTCTTTGCAGAAATATCTGTTCATGTCTTCTGCCCCTTTCTTAGTTGGATTATTTGTTCTTTGGGTATTGAGTTTGATAAGTTCTTTTTGATCCCCAATAAATGATCTCTGTCTGTCAAATAAATAAATAAAATCTTTAAAAAAAAAATAAAGTTCCCTTCACCAAAGCAACTCTCTCTCCAAGCAACTTTTACCTTGTCTTCTCTGGCCCACTTCTGACTGCCACAGAAGGGTAGAGCCCTATCTCACCACCACCACACTCTCACACCCTAGGAAGACTTCCCATTCCCTTCCAGTCAGTTTGACCTTGAACTGCTCCATCTGATGGTGTCCTAAATCAGACCATCTTCCCAAGTATGATGCAGTTTGAGCCCACATCAGTATTTCTGGTCGTTGAGGCTCTATGGGTCAGCCAGTGATTAATGAGGTGAAGAAAGGTTTACCGAATTTTAAGAGCAGACCTACTTGTAAACAGCTATGCTTGTTACATTGCCTGTAGGAAAAGTGACAACAATTTAGTCAATGTTTTTTAATTTTTTAAGAAGTATTTAAATTTCCTCAGATTTTTTAAAAGAAATTTATTTATTTATTTGACAGAGATAAAGAGTACAAGTAGGCAGAGCAGCAGGCACAGGAAGAAGGAGAAGTAGGTTCTTTGCTGAGCAGGGAGCCTAATGTGGGGCTTGATTCCAGAACCCTGGGATCCTGACCTGAGCTGAAGGCAGCCGCTTAAGTGACTGAGCCACCCAGGCACCCCTTCAATGTCCTTTTAAATCATCCCATTTTTTCCCCCAACATAAAGTAAGATTCAGATAAGAAAAAAAATTAAACCATCATCTGCTGTTCCTCTATTTATAATCATTGAAAATGTTTTAAGAGCTTTTTACTAATTTTAAAGTTAGTATATTCCTATTGTCAAGATATAAACAGTGCAGAAGAACATAAAGTAAAATGTAAAGAAATACCCAGTTCCATTCCCCAGAATTAACTACTATTAATACTTGGATGCGTTTCCATCTAAACTTTAGAAAAACAAAAAAAAATAAAACTGTAAAGCAACTCTTTTTATTTTTTTTGAGATTTTATTTATTTATTTGACAGAGAGAGAGAGATCACAAGTAGGCAGAGAGACAGGCAGAAAGAGAGGGAGAAGTAGGCTCCCCGCTGAGCAGAGAGCCTGATTCTAGGCTAGATCCCAGGACCCTGGGATCATGACCTGAGCCGAAGGCAGAGGCTTAACTCACTGAGCCACCCAGGCGCCTCTGTAAAGCAACTCTTTAAAAGAAAAAATAAAACCGAAGATCTCAACAATACTAATGAAGACAAATAACAAAATTCTACAAAACTGACTCAGGTCAATTAATTTAAAAAAATCCTAGTCTTGGGGCACCTGGGTGGCTCAGTCGTAAGCATCTGTCTTCAGCTCGGTCATGATCTGGGTCCTGGGATCAAGCCCCATCTCAGGCTCCCTGCTCAGCAAGAAGCCTGTCTCTCCCTCTTCTACTGTGTGTGTGTGTGTGTGTGTGTGTGTGTGTGTGTGTGTCTCTCACACATAAATGAATAAGATCTTTAAAACAAAACAAAGTCCTAGTCTTATTTTTATGAACCGTTAACCCATTCCTATAGGGAATGGTCTTTGTGGCCCTCTCTCCACACCAACCTTCTTGGCTATTCAGTATACAGTGGACAAGGATAGTGGGATGGACGGGGCCTCTCACAGTACTTTATCAGCATTGTTTGGTGACCTGCATAACAGCCGCATCTTGTAAGTGGTGAAAATAAGACAACTGAAAATGACGTCTGAACTCACCTTTACAAGCCGATGGCTGAACTGAGCAAAGCAGCCTAGAGTCTTAAACATGTTTCTAGTCTCTGTTCCACTTCTCATCCTTGAGGACTTGACAGCTGTGTGGCACCATAGGTGATAGCTTAGATAAATAAATACAACGTGTGAAGTGATTTTATTTAACCTACAAGGTTAAATAAAGTTCAAGGTGGAGCCCTAGAGTTTACCTGTCAATATGGCCTTAGTTGTGACTGTTTTCAAGAATATGGACTTTGTGGTTGATTTATTTCCTTTAAACATGCCTTATGTATACTTTCCAGAATCAGCTACAAGGTTGGCCTTGTAGTCTGGGTGAACATGGGTGTATTTGTACAACAGGTTGAAAAGATTAACATCTGAAACGGATTCTGGTTTTGCCCATTTACTTTCAATGACAATGCAGAAGACACAGACTTTGCAAACAATAGTGAGAATCTTACAAAATTCACACTCGCTTTCCACTCTTGCCAAAACTTAGCTCTACTCTTGGGCTCCGCCTTTTAAAAATATTTTTTTTACCATCTCTTCACCTTTGCCTTCCCAGCATCTAGCAAAGGAAGAGGTCCACAAGAGACCCATCACTGAAGGCTAGCCAGGCCCAGATTCCACATGGGTGGGACTACACAGAGATATAGAGACAGAGAAGCATGGTTCCCTGGGGGCCATCTTAGAAACTAGCTACCATAGAGGGACACTCTGGGAAGGTCCAATGGTTGGTAAGCTAACAGACTTGATAGAGGACCCAGGGCATTGTCCAGAGCCTAGTATGGTTTATATTGTTAATATTATATTATATTACTTATATAATAAATCATTATAATTATTTATCATCAGTAAATCTTTTTTTTCCCCAATAAATCTTAATGTAAGGAAGAAAGGAAGACAAAGATAAAGGCAGGCAAATACAGGAAGGTTAAGTTGGTGGGTCCTTCCAGCCAGAGACAAAAGAGCATTGTTTAAAAGCAGTACAGTGGTTTCAGAATGTGCGCATATGCACCAGTGGGCTCAGAGCATGAAGGGGCCTGTGAGTCCAGGCTGGGGAGTTTAGCCTCAACCCTTCAACTATGAAAGCTACTGAAAAAAACAAAAACAAAAACAAAACACTTTAGGTTAAGGAGAAGAGAGGTGTGGAGATGGTCTAGGGAAGCTGCTACTGGAGACGGTGAGATCAGTTAGGTAACTGCTGTGCATCTAGGGAAAAAGGAAGAAAATGTTCCGGGAAAACTGTCATGGGGGAGGCAGAGGAAGAAACAGATCTGAGATAGTTTCCGAAGGGAGAATGGCAGACCAAGTATTCTGTGATTTGTTGTGTGACTAAGAGGATTTGAACACATATATTTGAGGACATTTATCTTAATATGCTCATTTCCTTCCATGTATTGTTTGTTATAAAACTAACACATTATATGAATATATATGATTTCAAAGTGAACACACCATAAGAAATAGTACATTCCTGGGGTGACTGGGTGGCTCAGTGGGTTAAGCCTCTGCCTTTGGCTCAGGTCATAATCTCAGGGTCCTGTGATAGAGCCCTGCATCAGGCGCTCTGCTCAGCAGGGGGCCGGCTTCACGCCCCCTCCCTGCCTCTGCCTATTTGTGATCTGTTTCTCTTTGTCAAATAAATAAATAAAATCTTAAAAAAAAAAAAAGAAATAGTACATTCCTAAAGCTTCTTTTTTTAAAGGTTTTATTTATTTATTAGAGACAGAGAAAGAGAGAGCATGAGCAACATGGGGAGGTGCAGAGGGAGAGGAAGAAGCAGATTCCCTGATGCAGGGCTCCATCCCAGGACCCTAGGATCATGACCTGAGCCTAAGGCAGAGACCCAAATGACTGAACCACCCAAAGATTCTGATGTAAAACAAAATGTGAACTTTGTGTAACATAATGTTTTAAATCAAGGTACAGATTTTCCCTTATATCATTTCCCCTGCCTTTTTTTTTTTTTCTTTTATAGGCTGCATGCCCAGTGTGGAGCCCAACATGGAGCTTGAAGTCACAACCCTGAAATCAAGACCTGAGCTGAGATTAAGAGTAAGATGCCTAATTGACTGAGCCCCCCCCAGATACCCTTCATTCCTTGATAACATGTCTCATGGTGAAAAAAGACACCTTGTCTTTCTTCATAGGGATTCGATCTTACCCAACCAACATAAAAACATAATATTAAGAACAATTTAATTTCCAAGTCCAGTCTTTAAATGGATAAGCTAAGTAGTCAGCTATTTCTGCATGGATAAACTGAGTGTTTTGTCTTGGCTGGTCTTGGCTGTCTTGACCCCAGTCTACATGGGGTTTCCAAGGAACCAAGAAGGCATGCTCAAAGAAGTTCAGAAGCTGAATGAGAAAGAGAAATCTAATCTGTCCCCTTTCATGATCCATCCTTACCCACAAAGCACACTGAATTGCCTCCTGGTCCAAGATCTGATCGGGAGACAGAGACAACACAAGTTACCCCCCAGGGAGAAGAATCAGACATGAGAAACTATGAGTGAAAAAAAACCATGAAGGTCCCAGCAACCCTGTTAGGGCTGGGACAATGAAACAAAGAGGTTGTAAATATGAAAACTTAGAAACTTGAAGGGGATGCCTCCTAGAGCTGAGATCTCTGAGGAGGGACTGCTGGCCAAAGGCTATGATGTCTTTGGGAGATTGTTGATATCCTTGTGGAGGTGTTGATTCCGGAAAATTCCAAACTGGAATCAGCTGTTGCTAATGGACAAAACTGGCACTGTCAGAAGAAGCAGGTCCTGCCTCCCACTGAAGTGAAGAAGCAGAAACAAGTTCTCCTTCCTGCCTTGTGCCATTAAACCTCCCTCTAGTGCCTCCTACTGGTTGACAGAACCAAACCCACAGCCAGTTGCCAAAGGAGAAATGCAGTTTTTTGGTGTCTGGGCTCAGCCCCAACATCCCAAAGGAGAGTTTAAAAAGGTAAGTTTGAGGGGTGCCTGGGTGGCTCAGTGGGTTAAAGCCTCTGCTTTTGGTTCAGGTCATGATCCCAGGGGCTTGGGATTGAGTCCCGCATTGGGCTCTCTGCTGGGCGGGGAGCCTACTTCTTCCCTCTCTCTCTGCCTGTCTCTCTGCCTACTTGTGATCTCTGTTTGTCAAATAAATAAATAAAATCTTTAAAAAAAATAAAATAAAAAGGTGAGTTTGAGACCAAGAAATAAGAGCTTAATAATTGCATTTGGATTTAAAGTGTTTGACATGAGTTCTCCCCTCACTTTTTTTTTTTTCCGTTCTTTCGACTTTATTTAAGTAATCTCTACATCCACCGGGGACTTGAACTCATGACCCTGAGATCAAGAGTCACATGCTCATGCACTCTTCCAACTGAGCCATGCAGGTGCCCTGCCCCCTTTCTTTCTCATTTCCAGTCCAACTTTCTCCTTCCAAAGAGGATTTCAGTTGGTTTCCAACAAAGGCACACACTAAATAGGACATTTAAAGACAAAAGGTTAAAATAGATAAAATAAAGATCAAGCACCACTCAGCACTGTTTTCAAAACTTTGTATGACAACCAAGGTGAAATATATTTTGTACAATGACTTATTAGACACTTATGCACATGACTGAAAAAAGTTTCATGAAGCAGTGCTCACTAAGTATAATGTACTATTTCTATTTTATTTAGTTTTTTAGAAATCTGATAACCCAGTGAATTGGCTTTATCAATGACTAAGAGGTTGCGAGCTGTTGTTGGAAAACCACTGACACAGAGGAAGGGGAGATCCAGTGTTTTATAATTACATATGACATCCAGGGCCCATTTCATATCAAAAAGTACTTTTCACACACTTAACTCATAGCAATCCTGTGACGTGGGTATTTCCCCCAATTTCCTTTTTTTTTTTTTTTAAGATTTTATTTATTTGATAGAGACACAGCAAGAGAGGGAACACAAGCAGGGGGAGTCAGAGAGAGAGAAGCAGGCTTCCCGCTTAGCAGTGTGCCCGATGAGGGGCTCAATCCCAGGACCCTAGGATCATGACCTGAGCCAAAGGCAGATGCTTAACAACTGAGCCACCCAGACGCCCTTATAGTGACAATTTTTATATAGACTCTTGGTAATAGTGGTAGAACCTTCTACCCTTCCTTCTTTAATTCTCTTCCCTCCCATTTTTTTCTTTTTAGATTTTATTTATTTATTTGAGAGTGAGAGAGAGAGAGAGAGAGAGCATGAGCAGGGGGGAAGGGCAAAGGGAGAAGCAGACTCCCCACTGAGTGGGGAGCCCAATGTGGGGCTTGATCCTGAGACTTTGGATCATGACCTGAGCTGAAGTCAGAGGCCTAACTGACTGAACCACCCAGACGCCCCTCCTGTCCCATTTTTAATTAAACAAATGGCCATCCAGAATAAAGACTACATTTTCCAGCCTGCTGTGCAGGTACCTGTTCTCAGTAACTGAGTCTTGTTAGTCAAGTGTCAGCAAGAATGTTGTGACTTCTTTGGAGGGAACCCTATGCATTTTCTATTGCTGTAATAACAAACCAGCACACATTTAACAGCTTAAAACAACACAGATTTACTATCTTTCTGTTTCTGAAGGTCAAAAGCCCTCTTTGCCTCATTGTGTGTCTCTACTCCAGGGTTCACATGGTCAAAATCAAGTTGCTGGGTAAATGGGCTCTGCTAGGAAGACTCTGGGAACGATTCAGGCTTCTGGCAGAATGCAGGCCCTAGGGATGTAGGACTGAGGTCCCATTTTCTTGCCGCCTCTCTCCAGTCCTTGTACCTGGGTCCCTAAATCCTAGAGCCAGCAATGGAACATCAAATCCTCCCACACCTGGAATCTCTCTGACTCTCCCTTCTGCTGCATCTTTCAGATTGTACCTAGAGAAAGTTCTCTGCTTTTAAGGTCTCCTGTGATCAGATTGGGCCTACCAGATAACCTGGGATGGTCTCCCTATTTTAAGGTCTTTAACTTAATATTTACTCACAGCAAAATTATCATACATAATTATCACTAGACATAGAGTTCTGTGTATTCTATAATGCACACAAGAATCTTGAATACATGCTGATGAGATAACATATTTAAGGTCTCCATATGTTCTATGTCTAGGGAAAGACTCCAAGCAGTTGAATCTGAAGTTGAAGTATAAAATATCGCTTGAGGTTTGAGGTATCTATCTTTTCAACAGCCATGGCATCTCATTTCTGGAGAAAAATAATTTTTATAAGAAAAAGAATAAAATTTAATTCTGCCCATTCTATCTCATGATATATAAATATAAGTTATTTTAATATGGGAGCCTGGCATTGACAGGTTATCAGTAGGTAGCCCAAAAGAACCATTTCAGCCAGCCACTTTCACTCTTAAAACAGTTATTGGTAGTAAAACTTGACCTCCCATTCCTACCCAGAGTCACCTGCAGGTCATTTCCCACTGCTCAAGCTGTCCACATGTAGCAATTTCCTGAAGGTGACCAGCTAAGAGGCTATGTATCACACCTAGTTAGTTCCTTTGCAGGAAGACCTTCCGGCTTCCTGTTGCCCTGCCTCAGTTTCCCATTATATTGATTACCCCCAGATGTAGCTTGCCAGAATGAGTTTGAGTAAAATTTGATTCAGTGTCAACACAGAATTTCCCTCTTCTGAAACTTCTTACTACTTATATTTTCGGGAGGGTTTCTAGATGGTACTGTTGGAGTATGAAAGGCCTCAGTTGTGAGATTTTTGTTAGAAAGAAAAAGTTTAATTCTTTATGCACTCATACCACACTTTAGCAATCAGTCAGACTCCATCAAAGTTCCAAGCTGTGTACAGACAGCTTTTCCTGCCTTTAGACATTGTGTCAGCACAACGAACTAAGACTGTTACCTGAGTGGGCAGTTTTCTTTTCTTTTTTAAAGATTTTATTTATTTATTTGACAGAGATCACAAGTAGGCAGAGAGGCAGGCAGAGAGAGAGGAAGGGAAGCAGGCTCCCTGCTGAGCAGAGAGCCTGATGTGAGGCTCGATTCCAGGACCCTGAGATCATGACCTGAGCCAAAGGCAGAGGCTTTAACCCACTGAGCCACCCAGGTGCCCCCTGAGTGGACAGTTTTCAATAGCAGCGATGTCATCAGACACTTGGGAGATAGCTGTGCTGGGCAGGAAAAAAATGAGTATATAGGAGGGTGTCTCTGGTCCTCAGATACACATTGACCAGTGGCACCATTGAAACCCACTTAAGATGCACCCTAAACATAGTCTCACAAACATACATAGGCATAACCAAACAGGCAAAGATAAGGAGACTCACTCTAAGACACACACCACACCTACATAGACCCAAAGATCTAGGGAGAAAGAAAAGAGGAGAGAGAGAATGAGGGAATGGATATATAAGAAAGGGTAGATTTCATCAACTTGAAAGGGCAGTGCAATGCTTCAATTTCATTGGAACTTACATGCATTGAACTGAATTCGTTGAAGAGGAGATCTCGGGAGGGTGACAGCGCCAGACCAAGGTGGCCAAAATTAATTTGGGAAAACAAAACAGCCCTTGTGGTTCAAAAGGAGAAATCTGGGAATCCCGAGTGAATTCCTATTTATCCAGGTAAGTTCACAGATCGTCAATTCAATCTCCATGACCGCAGAGACCATCAGGAGAAGTGACCCGATTTTTTAAAAACTGTGAGCGTTTCCAGAGCGAGCACATGTAGGACTTCCAGAGGTGCGCAGCACAGAGTAAGAGCCCAATAAATGTTGCTGGATGCATCCGGGCACCAGTCCCGGATTGAAAGGTCCAAGCGAGTTACCGGTATTAAATCTGCGAAGAACTATAGGCAGATCCTGAAAATCCCAACTTTCAGGCATTATTATTGCACGGTATGAATTTAGCTTTTAAAGTGAGAACTTCTTCATGTAACTGTTAGCAAACTGATAGGAAGAACCATATTTCAGAAGAAAAAGAGATTTTTGTTTGCTGTGCCCTATACCTGGCACCGTGTGATCACGGCGCTATTCACAAGAAGTCCGGTAGCTCAGGCTCCCGCCTGCACAGCGGGGTGCGTTTCTGTGTTCTCCACCCCAGCTCCCACTCTCTCGGTGGCTTGGAGTGTGTGTGGTGAGGAGCTTTGTGCCGAATTTTCCGAATCCCCGACCGGCACTTCAGGCGAGAGCTGGGGGACCATGCCGCAGTAGGCGCGCGCGCGCGCGCGCGGGGAGCGCTCCTCTCGGCTCCACCAGCGCCCAGCGGCGCTCCACCCGCGCTGGGTCGTAGATTCCCGAGGTGCGGGGCATGGCAGGGCTTGTGGCTCGCCCTTGGATGATCATCCAGGTTGGACCGGAGTGGAGGTGCAGGCGGACGCTCGTGGGATTGCTTGTCTGCGCGGAGAACAGACGCCCCGCGGTCCTGTGGTCTTGTCGCCCGACCCGCGCGCACGTGCGCGAGGAAACTGCGTGCGGAGTTCCCGTAGCTCAACTTCTCCGCCGAGAACAATTTCCCCGAGAGCTTTCGACGGCTACCGGTGTCTGTTCCTTCCCGGAGAGAAGCATGTCCAGCCGCAAGAGCAGAGGAAGGCTGACCGCGCTACAGGAGAGTCAGGTACCAGGGTCATCTGAGGAGTTCTGGGACCTGGAGATCCCTTGGTTGGCAGAAAGAGGCCTTTCTCAAGGCCCCGCTGGCTGTTTTGTTTTGTTTATAGGCTCCTGGGAGATCTCAACTTTACCGGCCCCCTCTCTCCGGAGACTAGGCTCTGTGCGTGGGTTTGGGCTTGGGGCTCCAAGTGCCCCTGCCACTCTGGCCCACGGTTCGTCTGCATTTGACCGACGGTGGCCACGCAGAGTTGGAGATTCGCCGTGAGCCCTACGTGGGTCGCCCTGTGGGGCCTGACCTACCCCAGAGAGGCCAAAAGAGTTGGTGACAAAGTCCTCCGCCCCGTCTCCGCCGCTCCGGTGAAGTACCCAGTGGCTCTCTCGACCCGGGAGCTCATCCTTCGTTCTTCCTCTTTTTCAGGCTCATCTGGCCGGCTGGGCTGGGCTGTCTCCTTGGGCCTCCGTGGAAGGCTGGCCTTTACTGGCAATATCAGCTCACCTCTGCCACTGCCACCATCCTCACTCGACCGCGGATACTGGCAACGAGGCGCCAGGCTTCGTAATAAACACATCAGACATCATCCCAAGTTATCCCATTTTGAGCCCGTATTATGGAAGAGGAAACAGATCAGTAAGTGATTAGCTCAAGAATACCCTAAATTTCCTGAATTGCAAGCCGTGGGCGCAGGGACTTGAAAGCTGGAGCCCTTCTCGGTGGGAGGCTCCGCTCTGGCAGCAGGTCTCGGAGTCGCAGCTAAGCCGCGGAACTGCGCTCTCGGCGAAGCTTAGAGATCCGGAACCCGGTACTGAGCAGCTGGAGACCACACGCCAGACCCGGAGTCAGCACCTGCGCGGACACCTACGCCCTCGGCCCCCCAACCCCGCCCCAGGGGGCTCACACTTCTCTTTGGGTTGACGAACTCTTCAGTCCGCGCGGAGAGGCCACCGCGCAGCCGGGGCAGGGCGCGAGATTGGGATGCGAGCCTCAGAGAGGGAGGCTGGTTTGTTCTGGAGCCCTGGCACCGTCCTTGGCCTCCGAAGAAGAGTCTCCGCGCCTCCACCAATTGGGTGGCTGCGCTTCCGCCAGCCGTCCCCACCGAGCATCAGCTTCCCTGTGTAAAAGGAGGACAGTTTCACTTACCTAGGGAAGGTTGCTGTGGGAAATCACAAGAGTTTATTTATGAGGAAGTCAAAAAACTGGGAAGTGTTAAGGCTCACTTGTATGAACAAATCACATTAACAGCGACCGCGTGGGGATTTGTCAAAGGAGAGGGGCTTTAGAGCTGGCAGGAGACCCAGCGGAATCTCTGCAGCAGCCACTCCTGGCTTGGTTCCGAAAGGAATGATGGTCCTAAAACAATGTGGAAGGATGACTATTTCTAGATAGGGAATTAAACACTTTACAAGGAGGGCACCTGGGAGGCTCGGTCACTAAGCGTCTGCCTTTGGCTCAGGTCAGGATCCCAGGGTCCTGGGATCCAGCCCTGCATCAGACTCCCTGCTCCGCAGGGATCCTGCTTTTCCCTCCCCCACTCCCTCTGCTTGTGTTCCCTCTCTTTGTCTCTCGGTCAAATAAATAAACAAAATCTTAAAAAAAGAAACAAACCAAGACTTTACATGGGTTCTTCGGTTTCAATCTCACAACTCTGTGATGTAGTATTTACTTCCACTTTGCAGATAGGGAAATTGAGGCACAGGAATTTGAATAATTTTTATCAAGGTCAAACACCAGTTGGTGTTTGAGGGATACAGGTGTCAAGGCAGATTTGCTTGACTCCAGAGCCCAGTGGTAAAGCTGCAGGGCAAGGTTGTCGTCTCCCCAGTGAGGTTATCTCATTGATGAGAAAGTCCCCCTTTCTGGTTGATGGGGCTTCCTTTACTTGGGTGGGGCATTAGGACTCAGTTTCTTTTTTTCAAAAAACAAAAACAGCAAAACAAAAGCAAAACCAACGACAAAACAAGAACAAGCCCTGCCAACTCTTTGCAAAGACAGTAACAGTGACCGCTGGGAGTGAGGCAATGGCCCGCAAGGGTGGGAGCGCTCAAGTGGTGCCTTTCTGTGCACAGCAGAGGGAGGAGCAGGGGGCCCCAGAGATCAGAAGCCAACTAAGTCGGGGCCTCTTCGTTCCTAATACAAAATACTGCTGGCCTCGGGCCACCCGGGGTGGAGACTCTTCCGAAGCAAATTGCCCCCTCTTCCCTGGTTAGTACCAAGCAAATAAATGCTGCTTTAATTAAAAAAAAAAAAAAAAAAGAGAAGAAGAAGAAAGAAAGAAAGAAAGAAATGGAATCATTGCATGGCAAGAAAATCTGATACAAAGCGAGGGAAATCAGTTTGCATTTCTTTTCCATGTCATCCACATTTATTAATTGTTTTCCACAAACACCAGCTGAACACAAGGCCCGGACCCTGAAACAAACAACTGACGTGGAAACTACAGACCTAGTTACAACTTTAAATAAAAATAACCAGCTTTCAAACTCTCCAACCACATACATGTTCACCATTTCTAAAGGTGTAGGAATCATACCGTTTCTGTGAGTAGTTCCCAAGGTGGGTCAGGCCATGCTGCTTGCCTTTCATACAGCCTGTCCTGTCCTGAGACTAGCAACTAAATCCACATCCTAAAAAGAAAGCTCCAAATAGCTTCAGTTTAGTGATGGCTGCGTGTGTGTGGGGTATCTTTTCCCCCCAAATCCCTTGCTCTAGACTCATCTCCTAAGTGCCCTCTGGATTTACAGGGACTCTGACAAGGCCTTTATATTCCAGCTCTGCTGTTGCCCCAGCCACCCTCGCAAGATGTTCTCTTCTTTGGAGGAAAGAGATGCAGACAGAAGGAGGTGAGCTGGTGAAGTATGAGGCTACGCTAAAAAGAATTTTAAAAAAGGAAAAGGAAGACAAAGGGAGGAGGAAGTGGAGGAGGAATTACTCTATTTCATGGCCATCAATTTCACTAGGTCTTTGAAACCTTAGAAGTTTCCTTTCAATTATTTCTAAGCTTTAAGGCGGAAGTCTGAGTAAAATTGGCTCTGTTTCAGGACAGATTAAGGCCCTCCATCTAGCTCGCCTGCAGTATGTTGGGGAGCATTCCAGCTTGTAGTTTCTGTGGTCTTTTGAAGAGCTGGCTTCTCTAAAGAGGTCCATGGTTCTGGAGTGCTAGGACATGCACAGCAGCAGCAGATGTCGCCAGTCCAACAATATCACCGGAAGAGGCCCCAGATATTACAGAAAACCTTTCTTCTCCTTCCAGAAGGTCTGCCAGTGTCTCCCCAAGGCGCCCCAATTGGCACAGGCGCCTGAGAACTCGAGTTCTCCCCTTCCGTGCGGGTTGGCCAAGGCAGTTCCTGGCTCCTTGAACAGCCAGGGGGCCAGGGCTGGTTGTCCACACCCAGGGTCCGACCACTGCTCCCCCTCTTTCCCAGTGGTTGAAGCCGCCTGGCCAGGAGGAGCCCCCATCTCTCATCGGGGTTCCTGAGGTCGCAGGGGCGCGACACTGGAGGGCTGTGGTGATGTGCTAAGGCCAGGCGGCAGGCGTCCTTCTCGGGTGGGGGTGGCGGCGGGGACAGCGGGCGGCACAGCACCACCCGGGGGCAGCGACGGCGGCAGCGCCAGCAGCTCCTCACCGGAGGTCACTGCACAGTCCTGCTCCGGGTCAGCATCCGTGCCACCCCCAGCCACTGGCCCGCAGCTGCGCTTCTTGTCCTCCTCCTTTTTCCATTTCATGCGGCGGTTTTGGAACCAGATCTTGATGTGTCTCTCGGTCAAGTTCAGCATGACGGCCAGCTCCACCCTGCGGGGCCTCGAGATGTATTTATTGAATAGGAACTCCTTCTCCAGCTCCAGCAGCTGTGCACGCGTGTAGGCAGTACGTGTCCGTTTGTTTTCTTCTGGCTCTGCAACATAGGCTCCGCCTGTGGGCAACAGGGCACGTGAGTGTGGTCCCTGGACCCCTGGCCCCTCCTGCCCCAACCCCAAAGCCCAACACTTCAGCCCCAATCCTGGGACCCCTGGTGCTCCCAGGTACTCCTACCACCCAGGGCAACCTCCTTTCCCAGAGCTCAGCCTGGGCTCCTGCAGCCCTTCTCTAGTAAAGGTTGTCTATTTTTTCTTTCCTTTCCTTTCTATTTTTTTTTCTCTTTTCTTAAGATTTTATTTATTTATTTGACAGAGGGAGAGCACAAGCAGGGGGAGCATAAGAGGGAGAGGGAGCAGGTTCCCCACCAAGCAGGGAGCCCAACTAAGGGCTCCATTTGAGGACCTTGGGATCATGACCTGAGCTGAAGGCAGACATTTAACCATCTGAGCCACCCAGGGGCCCAAGGTCGCCTTTTCTTGGAGGTCAAAGCTGTGAGTGCCCTCAGGCTCTCTGTGAGCAAGTCCTGAGCTCTGTCAACCAGTGACTTTTCAGTGGGTTCTCCTGGCCAGTGTTTGGGTTGATGGTGATTTAAATGCACACACAATAGATATCTAAACCTACTGGATTGTACAAAGGCAACAAATGCATTTAATGTAAGAATTTTAAAAACCACAGTTTTCTAATGATGACCCACAGTAAGAATATACTTCAGATCACTACCTAGTTCACACACTGACATAGAACTGACACAAAAAAAATTCAGGACATACGCAACTGATAAATTATGGAACACTAAAAAAAATTTCTGGACATAAAACCAACCTTTACTACATATGATACTATCTAATAGTAAATTATTGTTTACTATTATTAATTTATATCTAAATAGTCCATAGTAATATATATAGTACATAGTATATAGCAAATATATAAAAATATATTAATAGTAAACTACTGTTTACAGTAGTTTACTATTAGTAAACAGTATTACTATTTACTAATAGTAAACAGTAGTTTACTATTAATATTTAGATATTTGCTATATACTATGTACTATATATTCACTATTTACTATTAATATATCTTAATAATAGTAAATAATAGTTTACTATTAATATATTTTTAATAGGGGCTCCTGGGTGGCTCAGTGGGTTAAAGCCTCTGCCTTAGGCTCAGGTCATGATCCCAGGGTCCTGGGATCCAGCCCCGCATAAGGGTCTCTGCTCAGCAGGGAGCCTGCTTCCCTTCCTCTCTCTCTGCCTGCCTCTCTGCCTACTTCTGATCTCTGTCTGTCAAATAAATAAATAAAATCTTTAAAATATATATTTTAATATGTTATTAATATATATTTACATATTAAAATTTATATATTTAGTATAAACTATTATTTACTATTAATAGATGTAGTAATAGTAAATATATATAGTAAATACTAAATATATAAAAATATTTTTATAAACTATTTTTACTATTTTGTTTTCTAAAAAAGATCTTGGCCCATGTAACTGATTTCATGATCAATCAACTTATAAGTGCAACCCTCATTGTGAAAAACCTTGAGCTAATAAGAACGCTGAGCTTATGACATATATTGTCACATCTAACTATGTGTTATCTCTCTCTATATATTGTCATAATCATCTCCGACTCAAGAGCTCATAAATTCTCTATAATTCTCTATAATTGTTTTCATCTCCGCTGGATCTCTGCCCTGGAGAAGAACGAAAACCATTCCGCGCCCTGAGGAATAACCCTGTCAGCCCTGAAGTCTGCGTCCTGAGCTTCAAACGCTGAAAAGGTGAGTGGGGAGTCTCAGGGGTCGGGTTCCCACTGGCAACCGAGAGCTCTATGGAGGACAGGACAGTGATAGTCAAAGGCTCAGGCATTCCAGCTCCAAACCCGGGTGGCAAGGAAGAAACCACTGGCCCGGTAAATTACCCAAATTACCGCTGCACACCTGCTGTTTGCCGCTGTGCTCCAGACCTTGAGCTTTTTTGCTTTTTCTGCTTGGTACCGACTGCACCCTGCGGTCGAGTTAAGTTCCAATATTCTAAGAAGATGCCTAAGTCTGCTTGTCTTAGGACAGAGTCTGGGATATTTCTCTTGTGACTGTTAGGAAGATTTAGGGAATTGAAAAGCTAGTACAAGTGTGTTTGGGTGGGAGGGTTTCCCTCCCAGGCCAAAAAGAGGTTCCCAGAACCCAAGGCTGAGGCTTGGGTCAGAGTCAGCAGAGGAGTCCTGAGGAGCATCTCCAGAGGCTTACACTTCTAAGATTTTCTGGGCACGGGAGAGAAGCAAGGGAGCCTTATAGGAAAGTTAAAAAGGCCCTCCGAGATTCTTAAATTCAATCCACAATCTCTAGGGGCTCTGGCCCTCTTCTGCTGGGGTCATGGAGGTGCTGTGAGCCACTGGGACAGGGTCCACTACCTCAGGAGACCTCTGCTCAGGACAAGTTGGCAGGGGATGGAGGCTGTTGGTGGTGGTATGGAGAAGATGTCAAGAGTTCCCACGTCTGCGCCCTTCCGTAAGGCGCAGGTTGAGGCTGGTTTAGGGACAAGCCCGCTAGCGAGGCTTATGCGGTTCATTTTTTAGGTCGACGTTTTCAAAAGTTCCTATAGTTTTGTTGTTAGTATTCATATCTTTACTACAAATGGAAGCGCTTTGATCACGTTACTCTCCTCAGGGGTTTGAGACCCCACTAGGAGTGGGCAGGCACGTTCATGGCGCTTGAAGCTCTGCTCGTTCCAGAGTTTTCCGGGAGGACCTCTAGGCCGCAGGAGCACCCTACAGGCAGCGTCCAGGAAAGGGGGTTGGCCCATTCCCTCTGGGCTGCACTTGTAGCAGGTCAGAGGGTTCCAGCAAAGGCCTCTCCCTTGACTCTGCAACCTGAGGTCAGCTTTTCGAGGTTCCCCCTATCCCGGGGCAAGGCCGCCAATTTTCCATCGGATTTTACAGTCTGGCTCCGTAGGTGTGCCCGAGCCCAAGCTCCACCAGAGCAGGGTAGGGTGGGGAAGTTATCCGGCTTCAGAATGTTTCAGGTGGGGCCTCCCTAGGAGGGCCTGGAATGCCGGAAATGCGCGTCCCCAGCCCCCACCCTGGGTGGAAGGACCTGGTCCTCCCGCCTCCCAAGAATCCCGCATTTCCCAAGACTCCCCAGCCTCCGGCGGCCGCGCGCGCGCGGCGTAAGTACGCAGAGGCGCCGGGCGCGTCTGGCGCCCCTCTCCCCCTGGGCTGCGCCCTACGTGGAGACGACTGCCGCCGAATTTGGCCCCGTCCAGACTCCAGACCCGGGCCCGCCCGCTCCTCACACCCGGCCTTTGCGAGAAAGTGAACTAGGGGGAGAGGCGAGCCCCGGGGACCCTGGGCGAGCTCGAACCCCACAAGGCTCGCCGGGCTGCACCGGGCGGTGCAGAGACGGGACTCTGGGGTGGGGGGGCGCGACCCCTCCTGAGCCTCTTTCTCCTACCCCCGACTACTGGAAGGAAGAGAAAAGTCAGCTACGCGCCATGTAGGTGTGACCACAAGTGGCCGCGGCACGGAAGCGATAACATTGTGTAGCGGTCAGAACCCACGGCCAGCTCGTGGCGGGGAAGGGGCCTGGGGGTCGCTCCCCGCCTCAGCCTCCGGGCTCCCGGGACGACCTTCGGTGACACGCCGGCGCCTAGGGCCACGGGGATCCAGGGCTCACGCCTCTTCGAACCGGCTGTGCAAGGAGGGCATCTCCTTCCTCAAACTTACTTTCTGGGAAGCAGCGGGGGCGCGGCGGGGGAGACCCTTTGGAACGTTTCCGTGTGTTCAGAAGTGAGCTAGCAGCGCAGACGCCTCTCACAGCGGCTCGTCTCCCAGGCTGAGCAGCCAGGTCTCGGTTTTGCGGTGAGTAACCCCCCACCCCCGCCCCCGCCCCCGCCCCTCCGACCTCCCAACCCCCGGCTGCCCAACGCCTTTGCAAACTTGGCTGCAGTTTGTCTTCCCTGCCTTTCTGCATCCGCGGGGTGCCTCCGAGTCTGCCTGCACTCCTGTAATGAAGCCACCCAGGGCCAGAGGGGGCCCGGGACTCTAAAAGCGCGCTCAGGCCCGGGTTGGAAGCATCCCAGAGCCCTGCTCGGCTTCTCTGACGCTCATTCCGCGGAGTCCTGGCCATTCCCCCAGGGGAGGAGGATGCAGAGGGTCTGAGGCCAGGAGCTCTGCCAGGCTTTAGCTTTCTGCGGGTGCGCAGCTGTTGAAGTTCAGTGTACAGGGAAAGAAGGGTTTAAGTTCCCGGGGGGGAGAGCTGAGTGGAAAGGACGCTCCAAATGAGACCAGAAAGGCACTTCTGTAGGATGGCCCAGTTGGCTTCCTATGTAGTTTAGTCTGATCCAGGGTGCTCCATAGGGTCTGGGAACACGAACGGGTGGAGGGTCCTGGGGAGGTTTGGAGGTAGGGGCAGCCCGTTGGAGAGCGGGTATGGACAAAGGGGGTGGTGAGCCAGGCTTACCTGCCCACTGGCCTTTCCACGCGTGAGCCTTGGTGGACTTCATCCACGGGAAAGGCAGCTGGACGCGGCTGGGCTCCTCCAGGGCCCCCGGCTCAGCTCCATCCGGGAAGGGCCCGGCAGGCTGGTGGGGGAGCGTGAGCTGAGCTGGGAGGTGGTGGAGGTGCGCCACTGCGGAGTCGTCGGCGAGGGGAGGCACCTCGTATGGGGAGATGTCGGGAGGGCTGCCCTGCTCCAGAGCGCCCAGGGTCCCCGGGAACGGGGGCGGCGGCGGCGGGGGCTGGCGGCCCATGTACAGGCACGCAGGGGGACTGGCGCTGAACTCTGGCGCGGGGCCCCGCTGGAACGCGCATGGGTCCTTGTAAAGCTGCGTAGCTGCGTAGTACTGCTCCTCGCTGTTCATGGCTGCCTCCGGGTCTTGGACTCCAGCAGTAGGGAGCTGGAGCCGGGGAGTTGAAGCTGCGCAGCTCTTCCACTCTCCGCGCCACCCTTGCTCGCTTTGACAGCTCCGCTCTGCTCGGCGAGGGAACCCGCCACCGGCGGGGACTGTCGGGCCGGCCGCCGCGCCATAGGCTCCGCTGTGCCCCACGTGGCTGAGCCTGGGGCCATTATTGGCCTGGCCGACTGCCTTAAGAAGCAAGGCCCAGGTACCCAAGAGCACCTGCATTTGTTTCAATTTTCTGTCTCAGCTGAGTTTACCGCACGCACCTGTATGCGCAGCTGCAGGGCTGCGTAAAGTGGAACACCCATGAAAATATGAAGATTTACATTCAGTTATAGAAATGTATTCTCATCATACTTAGATCTGTTTTCCTTTTTCGATAATGTACATAATACATTAGTTTATTAATATAATTTATAAATATGCTTATGCCGAGGTTGTGTATTTATATTTCTCTTTAACTGTTAGGGAATACGGTCAAAAAAGTTTACAGACCCGACCTCTATAGGTCCGAAGCAGCTGGTTTTATTTTATTTATGAAATTTGTACACAATCACAGTGATGTCAGTGAGGTAACTACATAAAGATTCAGGATGTTGCATTTTAAAAAAATCTGTGGCTGTGCTGGGGGGGGGGCTTCTGGAGTGTAAACTGTAATTTCAGAATCGTTCACAGTGGCTTTTTAATTTTTCTTTTTAATCTGAAGGACATTTTAATTTTGATTATGGGAAATTGGGGTTCATTTGGCCAACTCCGTGCAGTTTCCTAATGTGGCGGCTGTGGTGCGGGGAGAAGTAGCGTCACCTCTTGTGGCTGGGAGGAGGGGACGGGTTGGCATGGGATTTCCAGATCCGTAATGGCTTTCCAGTGATCCTGATACCCAGCAGGGATCTGTCAGCCGGAGAACCCGTATGCCAGCGTCGTACTGAAATAAGGCAGGTCCGAGAGAGGAGGGAAATATTTAGAAAAGAATTAAAAACGCTGCGTTTTCCTGACAGCGTCAATCTGGGGTTTCCACTGGTTCGGTAACTTCTGGGTGTTCTGGGGTCCTCATTTAAATAGGACGATTAAATAGGACCAGACGATTCGGACAGACTATCTCTGGGTCGCAGTGGCACCCAAGCCCTGGCCTGGGCATGACCAACACAGCCGACCCGTTTGCCCAGGGTGTTCTGAGTAGCCTTGGACCAGGTCCTGCCAAAAAGGACCACATTCCTCAAACCAACATGGAGGGTTTTAGGAAAACTGGACACATTTGCAGAAAAGCCTTGGCAAGAGGGATGTGAACCACCAGGAATCATTAAGGGGAAATCACCGCAATCTGGCTTTGCCAAACCATAGACTACATCTAGCCCTTCACGAGGAAGATTTTCATATATTTTTTCCTTGTGGAAATATGGGTTTTAAATGCATACGGTTTGAGTGCTCTACTCTGAAATACTCTTTTTTATTAAAAAACAAAAGCCAGTTGGGAATTTGGACTTCTCTGCAGATTCCTCGCCTTGTGCGACGCAGGTGCGGTCTCAGCATTTGCGATTCGAAGAGTGCTAAGCACCCAGTGGCCCGCGCCTGGGCGGCGACGCGCGCAGTCCGGCCGTTTTGGTGCCCGCGCTTGCGACTGAGGGAAGCCGGTTAGGTGTGGGGAGTTCTGGCGATATCTTCAGGGAAAAGGGCCACCTGCGGCCCTAGGGGCCGGGGAGAAAAAGGCGGTGGGACGCGCGCACTTAATCTCTGAGCGTCCGCGTCAATGAATCCATTGTTGGCGGCGGCCGTGGAGGACCAGACGCTATCGCCGGGCCGCGAGTGACCGCATCGATCAGCAGGCAGGGCCGGAGGGGGGTTGCCCGGCCGCAGCGTGTTGACCCTCGGAGATAATCTGCCAAGTCGCCGCGGGTTGACTTGGCGACGCGGTTATGAGCGGGCGGCGAGCTCCGCTTGGGACAAAGATCGGCCTCCTTCCTCCCCCCTACTCTTCTCTTCTTCCCCTCCCCCCTCGGCAACTCCGGACTCAGTCCGCAGACTGCCCCCCTCCTCCCTCGCTCCCCGCCTCCCCGCCACCCCCGACCCACAGTGTTTATTTTGCACTTCTCGTCTAATTGCACATTTCTGTAAATTGGTCTCCATTTCGATGCTTCATTTGCTCGCATTTAATATTTTTGCTCGGCCTTGCAGAAAGAAAAGAGGCGCTCAGCAGAAAGCAAATCCGCCTACCGCGCTCTCTGGTAAAACAAAACAAACAAAAAAACCCAAAAAAACCCCGGAGCCCGGGACTGAACAAAAACGGGGGGGGGGCAGGGGTGCAGAAGGTGTTCCGCGGAGGTGCGTTCTCACTTTCACAAATAGCGTTGTCTGCTGCTCACTACCTAAGCAAGTGACCCAGGAAACGAGTCAAATAGCCATTGATTATGGTGGGACAAAGCCAACAGGGTTTTTGGATTGGCTAATTATAACGTATAGCCATAGAAAACGCACCCCGCACACCTTCCATTGAGCAAGAGCGTGTATTGTATTTCTGCTGTGGTTATAGCTCGTGGTATCATAAAATCGCCAAATCCATTACAGGTGAAATGCGTTTCCGCTCCGAATCCCCGCTGACGCCTGCGCCCCTCTCGCCTCCCACAGGCCCAGGAGCGATACTGAGCCATTAGGCGAGCGCCTTCCCGAGCCATTTAACAGCAGCTCTTATGGATAAATAAACAAAAAAGGCTGTAAACCAATTATAGTGTGGACAGTGAAAAAGTCGTTTATTAGCAGGACGTCCTGATAGCCCTCGCAGATACTGGAGGGCTTGCCCTCTTCCCTCTTTCCCTTCTGGAGACACAGTTTGCGCCCCCGGAGAACACAGGTTACCTTGTTCTTGGTCAGTAGCTGAGTCTTCCAAGCATGCCAAAGGCTGAATTACTTGGTGGTAAGAATTTTTAAGCCATTGTATTCCACCCCAAGGGGGGAAAATAATAGATGAACCTCACTTAACTCCAAAGATATGTTTATAGTGACTTTGTGTGGAATTTAATGTATTAGACTATATTTGTTTTTATAATTAACTTTCTGTTAAAAATAAAAGTTACACTATATCCTGAGTGGGAACGCTAAAGCAAACAATGTGCTGTATGGAATGAGAATACTCTTCCGTAGTTAACTTTGAATTTTTGTACATGAGTCTTCCTTTTTTTTTTTTTTTTAAGATTTTACTTATTTATTTGACAGAAATCACAGGTAGGCAAAGGGGGGGGGCGGTTGGGAAGCAGGCTCCCCACTGAGCAGAGAGCCTGACTCAGGGCTCAATCCCAAGACTCTGAGATCATGACCTGTGCCAAAGGCAGAGGCTTAACCCACTGAGCCACCAGGCACCCTGAGCCTTTCCTTCAGTGGGCACTTATGCTGTTTTTTATTCCCCCAGGGTTAATCCTTCTTCCCTCCTTTGCCTCCAGGATTTCCTTAGTCTGGTACCTAGGTCTAAGAGGGCCAAGGGTAACTAACGTTCAGAAAAAAACTCCAGGAGTGCCTGGGTGGCTCATGGGTTAAAGACTCTATCTTCGGCTCTGGTCATGATCCCAGGGTTCTGGGATGGAGCCCTGTGCCTGGCTCTCTGGTTATCAGGGAGCCTGCTTCCTTCCCTGTCTCTCTACCTACTTGTGATCTTGCTGTACTGCTCAGTGCTTTCTCACAGGAGTAGGGCTGGCAGACACCAGCTCTTTCCACCCGTTTTTGTTTACTCCTGAGGCCCTTAGTTTAGTTTACAGCTGAAAGGAAAAGTGTGAAAGGAAGTTGGCATTCCAAAGTGTCCAAGGCCCCCTGCTTGCTCTTCTCCTGGCATCCCCATGGCTGCCCTCGAAGTTCCCATCCCTTTGGCTGGCTTTCCAAGGTTCCCATCTCTGCCCTATCATCCAAATGTGCATTCTCCCAAAAACCCGCAGTCCTGGCCATTCTTTTCTCTTCTTCATCCTGGATACCAGCTTCTTGCTTCCACTGAAATTCCTCCCACTCCCTCTTTTTTCCCCCTCTACTCCCCCCCCCCCCCCCATCACTGACTGTTTCCTATGACTAATCCTTTGTTCTCCTGGGAAACTTTTCTCCTTACTTCCAGGAACCCAAAGGACGCTTGACTCACCTTTCCTGGCCATTCCAGCTGCCTTCCTGAACCATCCCGCATTTCACATGGTTTATTAGTTGTCAGGCCAAATATTTTCAGTAAATGCTGCTGTATGGCCCTGTGTATGTGCATGTCTGCAATCTCTTGGAGTGACAGAAACTCAGTAGAAGAAATGTGTTCTGGCTTTGGTGTAACACGGGAAGCTCTTAGGAGCTGCATACACCCATCTTCCAAATCTAACCCTGCCCCGCACAAGCTGTGTGTCCCTGGCAAGTTATATACCTCCGCTTAGCCTCTCTGTCCTTATTTGTAAAATGGAAACAATATACTGCCCCATAAAGTACACCCACTGTAGATAATAATAATAGCAGCAAACACGGGGAGCCACGCACAGGCATATTTGCTAATCCTCACTAAAATCCCATGAGGTAGGTCCTATTATTCCTATTTTGCTGTGCAGTACAGTGAGGCATTAAGACGTTAGGTAACTTGCCCAGAATCACACAGCCTAGATCCAAGCTGAAGAGATCTGGCTTTAGATGTGACCCTACACTGTCTTGCTATGTAGTAGACAATGAAGAAATTTTTTAAAAAATTATTTTTGTGAGAATTAGACAAAATGTCTAAAGTCCCTGGCTCTGCACAGGCACTGAAAATACGGTCAAGTCTTCCTTTTTTTCCCCTAGCATTGCTTTTAATGCATCCATAGGTATCTAACTATGGATCATTAATGCAGCCAAAAGAATGGCAGAGCTATTAGCACAAGTCCATGTTTAAGGGCATTGCCAGGCAGGTAGACTTAGAAAGGTATATTCAGAAACACCCTGTCTTTTAAGGGAATGGGCTCCAAAGTGGGGCTCTGCTTTAAGTGGGTAGAGGAGGTGGGGAGCACTGGATGGCACTTGCTCCTGCCAGGCCTCCACGTACACCCAGAGAGAGAAACAGGTGTGAGGGAGATACAGGGGCTTCCCCTTTAATCCAAGAAAGCCCTTAAGAGAAGATTTGAAGGGGGGATGTGAACTAACCACAGCGAAATACACACTTTTTATTCCAGGAGATCTGGAATTCGGCATCTAAGCAGTGTCTTATAGCCAGAGGGCACTCCCCCACTGTATTTTCCATGGTTCTTCCATTTCCAGGTTGGAGATGAGACTATTATCGTAAACCCTCAAGTGGCTTGGGAAGGAAGGGCGCAGTTCTGGTGTCTGGGTCAGAGCAGTCCCTGAATCCTGCTCCATTCCTGCTTTTCCCAGATAAGGGAGGTGGTCGTGCGCAACCCTGGTTTTCTTTGGAGGGATCCAGAAACGCCCCTGTCAAAGTGATTCCTCTGCATATCCCTTGAATTTAAGACCAATAGAAAAGTGTTAAAATAGAAATCTGTGTGGATTAAAGTGGGGGAGTCAGCTCTACCTAGGGTATAATCATTCCCTCTCCTGTGGTAATGAAAATAAAGGCAGATTGTTTGACTGTGGTCTCAAATTCATTGAATTTTCCTATTAGTAATTCTTCCTATGGTAGATATGTCTTATCTGCCAACAGGGTACTGTTGTACAGAGAGAAGCTATATTTGAATAAACTTATTTTGTGTATTTTCTCCAATCACATATCGTAACACCTTTAAGCAAATCCCACAAGGTACAGATTTCTACTAACCAATGAAGTAACAGATTCATAGGGTATTGTTTCTGGAAGTGTGATTCATGAACTATGTGCATTAAAATCAATAAGGTGCTTATAGAATGTAAGTAGCCTACTCTCAGACCTACTGATTAACTGTATGTGGGACGTGGTGGGACTTGGGAATCTACATTTTAAATGCACCCAAGGTCCTTTTTAAAAAAGAGTTTATTTATTTGATAGAGATCACAAGTAGGCAGAGAGGCAGGCAGAGAGAGAGGAAGGGAAGCAGGCTCCCTGCTGAGCAGAGAGCCCGATGGGGGGGGTGGGGGGTGGGGGAGGGGGGTGGGGGTGGGGGGGGGTCCTTGATCCCAGAACCCTGGGATCATGACCTGAGCTGAAGGCAGAGGCTTAACCCACTGAGCCACTCAGGCACCCCAGCCAAGGTCACTCTTAAACACACTATGAATTGAGAACAACAACAGGAAACAAACACTTGAGCTATAATTTATTTGATAGATGGAGACTCATAGGTGCTTTCAAAGAACAAACGTTCTTTAAGCATGAACATTCAAATAATAACACACCTCTCTATGTCATAAGGTTGTTGTGAGGTTTAAATAGAGGAAATGTATGGGAAAATGCCTAAGTCCGTGCAGAAAAGCATGTTATTTGAAACTCTACATGGGCAAACCACATACAAATCTTGGACATTTTCACAGTAGGTTACAAATCCTGAACATTTTCAGGTTTTCCTTTCTGTCTTACATGTCCATTTTTGCTTTAAGTGACTGAATATTTAGAAAGGTTCAGCATGATCTGGCTTTATCATTATACCTCTCCCCCTGAGCTCTTTGGAAGCAGTGGGACTCTCCTTGGGATGTTAATGTGTGTGGCTCCACTGTGGGCTCAGCAAAGCTGAGCTGAGCTTTTCCAGCTACAGTAGCTAACACGTAAGGGCAAATAAAGTGAGGCAATAAAACCAAGGCAAATTGATTCATCTCTAGGCAGTACCATTATAACTTGTGTCTTAATGCCATATTCTCTCTGCACTGAACATGACCAAATAGCTTCCTTTAAAGGTAAATGAATTTTATATAATTTGTGGCTAATTCCATTTAATTCTGCCCACATGAGCATGTGATAAGGGAATGTTACACTGGTTAACAACAACAGGCTAAAAGGGGCATTCAGGAGGAGACCAATATTTGATTTCCAAGTGCTCTGGCTCACGCTGAGAAATCCAGATTACTGTGAGTGTGTTGGTTTCTTGGTTATTTGCTTTCTGTGCTCCTAGCTCCTGAGTAAAGGGCAGTGAGAAAACACTAGGATCCCATCTGTCACAACGAGGCTAGTTACAACAAAAATAACGACTCCTTTTTATAAAATCATTCTTGGTCTAACAAACTCCCTTTGGACTGGAGGGAATCAGGAAGAGTAAAAATAATAGAATCAATAACAACTTTGTTATCTAGTAACTTAAACAACTCTTGCCTGCTGGGATAGCAGAACAGGCTTTCTTATCTTGGAAACAGGAAAACTTTCTGGATAGTAAATTATTTTTTACGAAATGTTTCTAACTGGATTAGTTTTCTAGAGAAAGTGGCTAAGGTAGGAACCATGCCAAATTCTAATCAGTTACACACAATATTTTAAAACATGGGAAAGACTTCGCATCTTTAAATCTAATATGTATTATTTCTTCTTTTTACTTAATAAAACATCGACGGTTGTACAATTATTGGAATACTAAAATGTACTCAATTATTAGAGAATTAGGAAATTAATTGGGAAATTCTCATTTAAATGTCTGGATCATCTGGTCAACTTGATTTTTGTTCCTATGTCAGTATTTGTCTATATCAGTACTTACCTGCTGCTGTGGTCTTCTGAGCACTTTCATAAACCACACTTGAGTCTTCAGAGTCAGGAAATGTTTTCTCCATTGAATGATCTGTCTATATGATAGCAGGGAGTCGGTCTGGTTTGATTTGGGTTCCATGTTGATTTCTTTGTCTGTAGTGATAACTGGATTCAAGAGTTATGAAATGTATCTTGGTTTAAAGAGAACCATCTCTCCCACAGTCCAGGTGTTTGTAACAGCAACTCAGTAGACGGTACACACAGCGTAGAGATTGTCCTGACCTGGTTCATTCAGATACTTGAAGGAAAAGGCGAAGCTGAGAGGCTTAAATTATTAAGTTAATAAGTTAATCTGTGTTACTGGTTCTACTCACATCCAAGTTCATCTCTTGTATGCTGACAGTTTGGTGCAGACATACTCATTTCATATGTCATTGTCCCTCTAACACCTTATACAGGATTTTCTTAGAGTCTGTATACACAGGCAACTCTGCATACATAATATTTTGTATTCCATGTGTGCAGGGTATAATATTATTTATGTATCTTATATCACGGTCAGCCTGTATATAAGTTGACCTAATTTCATTAGTTTTCTTGCAGAAGAGGCCTAAGGTTTAATTTAGGGAAAGAAAGTCTTTTCTCTCTTTACTAATGTGTATTGTAAAACATAATCAATCAGTGTTGTCTGCTTCATTTACAAAGCAATTTATTAGACTCTGCCAACATGGTCACAGTCAAACCTTGACGTTTCCAAAAGTTGGAGTTAGAGATTGCTATGAATCCAGATAAACAGCACTGTTTTCTTACCTTCCCAGCAAATTTCGACAGGTGATAACAAAAAGGCAAACACAAGTCTCTAACCCCTCGCCTGCTGTTATCTGTCTCCTGGCTTGTAATTACACAGGATTTGGAGTTTTCTCAAGAGAGTGGAGTGACACTGTTTACCTTTTTGTATTTATGTGACCAGTAGCCAAACTTAAATATAATAACTAGGGAAATTCAGTAAAGAGAAACACTGACTGGGAAAGAGTCAAGTTTTCTCTATCTCCTGCTGTGTTTCCTTATGAACCTCCTCCCTGCAAGTCCTTTCCAAAAATGGAAAGAATACTGATCTTATTCCACCTCTACTTATAATATTCTAGGGCTTTTGTTCTGGTTACTGCTTGATGGGAGGGGAGAGAAGAACTGGAGATGGTTTATGTACATTTCAGCTGAGAAAATAATTGAACAAAGTGGAGTGGTGTTTCAACAGTTTTGTTTTTTGGTAAAGGGTGGTGGGATGGTCTTGAGAAGTAGATAGTCATGGCCCGACCTGTTCCTTATTCCTCATCCGATTCATCTAATTCAGACTTCCTTTCTTAAAAAAATTGTTCACCTTCTAAAAAAATCACTGATAAGGGCAATAGAAGTAACTAGGAGCTTAGCACCAAATTTTGCACAAAACTCTGTTATCTTTCAAGTTACTAGATATTTCAAACATTTCAACTCTTTTCTCTCACTCTCTCCATCCATAAGGACCCTTGAAGCATGTCTTTTTTTTTTTTTAATTAAGATTTTATTTATTTATTTGACAGAGAGATCACCGGTAGGCAGAGAGGCAGGTGGAGAGAGAGGGGGAAGCAGGCTCCCTGCTGAGCAGAGAGCCTGAAGTGGGGTTCGATCCCAGGACCCTGAGATCATGACATGAGCCAAAGGCAGAGGCTTAACCTACTGAGCCACCCAGGTGTCCCTGAAGCATGTTTTCAGTTTACATCATGGAGTCATTACAGTTCTTTCTTACTTGGTGCCTAGAATGGATATACTCTGCTACAATAGGTAAGCAAAGATACTAAAGCCATAGTTTTGACTTTGTTGTTTTAGTCAAATAGCTCTTTCAGATTGTAATGAATGCTGTGAATCATTCCCCCAGAAAAACGCACAAATGTGTAAGGACACGAAATTCTGCAGCAGATTTTAGGAAATTCATAGCCTTCTGCCTCCCCAGCTCTTCCTTGTCTGTCTGTGCCAGGCAAGGTTTACCTGGAGCCAATCTATGCCCAACTCAAGATTTTTACCTCCACTTCTAGATTTGGGTTTGACGGTCCGGAACTTTACAAAAGTTGTTCCTTTTTAAATATTCACAATGATCATTTTTTGTTTATTTGATTGGGCTTTCATGCTATTTACAGAGATCTTACAGACTGGATAGTCTTTGCTCAACTATCTGACCATACTCACCTACTCCACAGGGATAATAAACATAATGAGGTCGAATGGCGAGTTTAGAAGAGGTGAAATTATCTTTCTCTTTTTAAAAATTTTAATTAATTAATTATTTTTTTGGAAATTATATTTCTAAGAGCATTAGGAATTCACAGACTTACAGATGCATGGAATTGTGACAGTGATCTGTTGCCATATGTGTATGGTAGCTTGGCTTAAGATTGTTCTTCTCTTACTCCTTTCAACAAACTCTTATGTAAATGTCTCCTCTGTGCCAGACACTATGGCAGGCTTTGAGGGTATAACAAAATGAGACATGATCTCTACCCTGGAGGCCTTAGGGTCTGTTGGAGGGAAGGAGCAAGCACATAAACATACACAGCGAAGAACTCCAGATGCCCTGAAAATGTGGCTTTTCTGCTCTTATTGGAAGGTCATGATGTTGTTAGTGACATAGAGACAATCAGGCTTTCCCCTGTGGTCTATTTCTAATTATTTCCTGAAAGCAGATAGGGTATGGTCTGGCTTTGTCACTTACTAGCAGTCTGACTTTGGGCTTTCCGTCGACCAGTGTTTCAGATTCCTCATCTACTGGATGGCAGCTTGGTGAGTGGCTAAAAGCTTAGCTCTGGAGCAGGACTGTTTTGATTTGAATCTCAGCATCACTACTTATTAGTTGTGTGATCTTGGGTAAGGCCCTTAACCTCTCTGTGTCTGTTTCCTTTTATGTAAAATGGGAATAATCATAATATTACCACATAGAATTGTACCCCAGGAGTTAACAATATGCAGGAAGCACTCTGAAAAGAAGGTATATATAGGGCGCCTGAGTGGCTCAGTCAGTGGAGTGGTTGCCTTCAGCTCAGGTCATGATCCTGGAATCCTGGGATCAAGTCCCGCATCGGGCTTCCTGCTAGGTGGGGAGTCTGCTTCTCCCTCTGATCTCTCCCCTCTCATGGTCTCTCTCACTCAAATAAATAAATAAAATCCTTTTTTTTAAAAAAAAAGAAGTTATATATAGAGTGTCTTGCTGTTCATTCATTCAGTCGTTCTTTTTTTTTTTTTTTTTAAGATTTTACTTATTTATTTGACAGACAGAGATCACAAGTAGGCAGAGAGGCAGGCAGAGAGAGAGAGGAAGGGAAGCAGGCTCCCCGCTGAGCAGAGAGCCAATGCAAGGCTTGATCCCAGGACCCTGAGACCATGACCTGAGCTCAAGGCAGAGGCTTAACCCACTGAGCCACCCTGGCGCCCCTCATTCATTCATTCTTAACAAATATTTATGGAATGTGACTTGGTGCCACACACTGTGTTAAGTATTGGGGATGCCATAGTAAAGAAGTAGTATCTGCTTTAAAGAAACCTCTAGTCTAGTAGGGGAGTCAAGCAGCTAGAGAGGAAATTTAAATGCCATGGTAGGATGTTTGTGACAGAGACAAAGGTAGGCTCTGATAGGAACACCATAACAAGAGCGCTTACCTGAATCTAGGGATGCTTTCCTTCCTGTTTTATTAATCTCCTAGCTAAGGCACACACCTTCAGATCTTTAGCATTTTTCTCACATTATTTTTTAAGAAACAAAAAAATAATTAAAAAACATATAAAATTGACCATTTACACATTTCTAAGAGTACAGTTTAGTACTGTTAAGTCGATTCACATTGTTGGTTAACCCAGTCTCTAAAACTTCATCCTGCAGAGCTGAAACTCTATACCCATTAAATGCCTGCTCCCCATTGCTCCGCCTCCCTGGCCCCTGGCAGCTACCTCACAGGATTTTATAGTTCCCATGCATGTTCTTCATCACTTAAGTTCTCGCCGTGTTGTCATTATAATTACTGTCAGTAAGATGTTGTTTTCTATCATGGGTTTCACCTGGCCGAAGACTTTCCTTCAAAATAATTCTGTTTTTCCTGTTGCTACTGCTGTTTTCTGGAATTTTGTGAATCCGTGAACTTTGTTTCTTCTAGAAAAGAAGTTGCTGTAAATTGAGCAATGTTCTAGGAACAGGTTTGTTCATCACTGGGCTAATGGCATTGACTGAATGCTCATTGTTTGCTCATCCCTGAGGTCATCTTTGTAGGAGACTGAGGAAGTGGAAGGCAGCAAAAAACCTCTATTTCACATAAGTTGGAAAACAAATGAGTGAAGAAGCACCCTCACATATACCTGTATGTATGTCTTAGAAATATTTATTTAAGTACCCAGCTTTCTATATCACATATATCAAACAGGATAAGAGCAATGTTTTAGGAATATGAACATGGCAGCATGAAGTATGGGCTAAATGTATTTTTTATTTTTATTTTTTTTAAGATTTTATTTATTTATTTGACAGAGAGAGATCACAAGTAGGCGGAGAGGCAGGCAGAGAGAGAGAGAGAGAGGAGGAAGCAGGCTCCCCGCTGAGCAGAGAGCCCGATGAGGGACTCGATCCCAGGACCCCGAGACCATGACCTGAGTCGAAGGCAGCGGCCCAACCCACTGAGCCACCCAGGCGCCCCTATTTTTTTTTTTTAAAGATTGTATTTATTTATTTGATCCCAGGACCCTGGAGTCATGACCTGAGCTGAAGGCAGATGCTTAACAACTGAGCCACCCATGGGCTAAATATTTTTTTATTTTTATTTTTTTAGTGAGGGAAGCTCACTTTTTTTTTTTTTTAAAGATTTTATTTATTTATTTGACCGAGAGAGATCACAAGTAGGCAGAGAGGCAGACAGAGAGAGAGAGAGGAGGAAGCAGGTTCCCCACCAAGCAGAGAGCCTGATGCGGGGCTCGATCCCAGGACCCTGGGATCATGACCTGAGATGAAGGCATAGGCTTTAACCCACTGAGCCACCCAGGCGCCCCTCACTTTTTTTTTTTTTTTAGTTTTATTTGTTTATTTATATGACAGAGAGAGAGAGAGGGAGAGATAGAGAGATCACAAGTAGGCAGAAAGGCAGACAGAGAGAGAGGGGGAAGCAGGCTCCCCACTGAGCAGAGAGCCTGATGCAGGGCTCACTCCCAAGATCTGGAGATCA
Source organism: Mustela erminea (assembly GCF_009829155.1). Lineage (NCBI taxonomy): Eukaryota > Metazoa > Chordata > Mammalia > Carnivora > Mustelidae > Mustela > Mustela erminea. The sequence continues at coordinate 76,721,247 of NC_045628.1, forward strand.
TGACCTGAGCTGAAGGCAGAGGCTTAACCCACTGAGCCACCTAGGCACCCTGGGAAAAAGAGTCTTAAACAGGCTTCATGGCCAGCACGGAGCCCAGTGCAGGGCTTGATTTCACAGCCCTGAGATCATGAGCTGAGCTGAAATGAAGAGTTGGACACGTAGCTGACTGAGCCACCCAGGCATCCTGGGAACATGGAGTTTAGACTTGCAGTGGAAATGGAGAAAAAGGGGAAAATCTAAATGTAACAATGGGAATGTGGAAGTAGAAATTGGTGATGTGTTGTGACAGTAGAAGTTGGTGATCTCTTGAATAGGAAGTAAAGAAGAAGGCATAGAAAATTAGAACCAACATTTGCTGGATGCTGACTCTGTGCCAGGTCCTGGCTGGGCCCTTTGCCCATAGGATCTCATTTATATTTTATGACATTCCTCTGTGTTAAGTATTATTGCCCCCATTTTACTATTGAAGAAGCAGAGGTTCAGAAAGGTTGACTAGCTTGACCAAAGTCATATGATTAACAGCTGTTTGAGTCTATATTCCCCCAGAATTGGACTCTAAAATCTGTGCTCTTTTATTATTAATGTGGTTTTAAGGCTGCCCTTTAGGGAGACTGAAAACATGGTTTTACTATGGACAAAAGAGAATTGATAGAGGGGCCGGTTTTCAGGGAAAGATAATAATATGCTGAATTCAGGATGAAGTTGGACAATGTAAGAGGCTTGCAAGCATTTGGAGGCCTCAGTCTGAGCGAGAGCACAGGGCTGGCCATGTGGGTCCATACGTGTTGATTGGCTTATTGAAAGATTGACTATAAAGAGAGCCATGGATAAATTTTTGAGGATGTCCCCTCTTAGAGGACATAAAAGAGAAAGAAGAATCCATAAAGTCAGTAAAGGAAAGTTCATGGGACTGTGATTTGGTAGAAAACATAGTACGTGTGCTTCAGTATAGAAAAGTGTGACAAAAATAGAGGGTTCCAGATTGTCAATCATGATTCAGGAAAGTCATTTAAGAGTTCTGGGTAGAGGAGTGTACATACCTAATTTCAGTGCAAGTACCATGATTTGTCTAATGTCATTGACTTTTGCTTTATACACACATCCATTAGGTTCCCAATTTCTGTTCATTCTTTCTCTTAAATAACTCTTGAATTGGCCTTTCCCTAGTGTCCTTGGGCACTGCCTTGGTGGAGACTGGGTCTCATCCAGGCTCCAGTGACAAGTATCCATCAATGTTCCCTGTTGCCTGCTTCTTTTATAATTTTCTTAGTCTAAAAATCTGTGTTCTCTACTGCATGTAAAATCAAACTCCTTAGCAAAGTCCAATGAGTGCTTCAGTTTGGCACCAATCCTGTCTTCAAGCTGCCTTTCCCTCTCCCAAGCACCAAATACTCCAATTAAACAGTCATTCTTTGTATCTTCTGGGGCAACCTGCCCTCACATCCTGCCTCTCCAACTACTGCCTGGATTAGCACCCTTCCATGCTTGATGCTGGCAAACTTCTGTTAATCATTTGAGGTCTAACAAAATGGCAAGTAGCATAGAAAAGATGTTGGAATGAAGCAGAAAATATTATTAGATTAAAATTCAAAACCAAGGAACAGGCACCTGTGATCGATGTAATTATTATTGTAAGAGAAGTGAATAGGAAGAGCCACTATTTTTTTCTGCTTTCTTGTTAGATTTCTCAGGTCATGCTCACTGCTGAGATGTTGATGTCCATAGAAGACTTTTAACCCCTCTCATCTGAGAAAAATAACTTCCTTTGTCATGGTCAGAGGAAATTCTTTGCTCATTCTTTGCTCAGGACTTTGTCCACAGGGTAGGTGCTCTTGGCATTCTCCGAATCTCAGGATGTGTACTTAAGGCCTGGATGGCGAACGGGCAATTTCTTACTTGGCTGTTTCCTAGATCCCAGTGGTTAAGATGAGTTCACAGAAGACCAGCATATATGATATGCCACTGGCATTGATCTTGAAAAACCTGTGAAAACTGAAAAGCTGAAATGGCACATTGCACTAAGAGCCAGGAGATCTACATGTCAGACTTGTCCCTCGTACTTCATGGCTGTGGTTTCAAGAGGTAGTGATTTATAGGTAGAAGCTTGTGGACTATCCTGGGCGTATAATCTAGCCAAAGTTTGCAACATGGTATTTGGAGGGTCAACCATCAGCTGTACATTTGGTGAAAGACTCTCCCCAAACCAGAGGAAAGTATCTGAAACTCAAGCGTCTGGTGAGGAATTAGTTGTGACTGCTGCCCAAGGAGGTGTTTCTAAGGCAGAAGATCTACTAAAAAGAGAACACACAGGCTGTTTCCAACTTCAGATCAGGTTGGCTGACTACAACAGATTTATTGGGCCAGTGATGTGTCAACAAGCCAAAGAATGCCAAGGAACACCTGCTACTCTTAGAATGTAGGAGAAGCGAGGATGGTTTCTCCCTCAGACCCTCCAGAAGGATTCAACCCTGCTGACCCTTTTCTGACACTTCTGAACTGTGAGAGAATGAATTTTTATTGTTTTGAGCCACCCAGTCTATAGAAATCCAAGGAGAAAAAACTCATTTTTCTTTTTCTTTTTTCTCTTTTTGAAAAAACATTTTTCTAACCGTGAAATCATAGTAACACTAAGTCATGGTGTGGTGATGTTGAAGATTAAAAGGGGACTAGTTTGTGGAGACACATTGATATAATTTCCATACTCTCTTCCTGTTTTTTGTTCACTTTTGAGTATACTCTGCCCCTGTGTCCGGCCACATCAGATGACTTATCACTCTTCCCTCCCTCACTTTCAGCCCCAGACATGAGGAAAAATACCTCCTAATGTGGAGGTAAACACACCTGATGGCTAGGTGAGATATTCAGACCAGAAGTAAGATATTTTTGAATGTCTGTAGCCTGGAAAATTCCAGTTCACTTTAGTGGATGAGTAAGTTCCTAGGATCATTGCAGAAGCTGGCTGCCCAGGGGCTTCTCGCAGGCCAGCACTAATTTCCATAGCCACAGTGGCCTCACTACCGGGGTGCATGTGTGTCCTCCCTACCGGGGTGCATGTGTGTCCTCCAGGGGTACCTGTGAGTTGCTAATGGGTTTTCTCATAGCTGGAAGAGATATTCAAAGAACTTTCATTTTTACTTTTTTTTACATGATTTTATTTATTTTTTTGACAGAGAGAGTGAGAGAGAAATCACAAGGAGGCAGAGAGGCAGGTAGAGAGAGAGGGGGAAGAAGGCCCCCTGCTGAGCAGAGAGCCGGATGTGGGGCTTGATCCCAGGACCCTGAGATCATGACCTGAGCTGAAGGCAGAGGCTTAACCCACTGAGCCACCCAGGTGCCCCAGAACTTTAGTCTTTAGACTTGGAAATGCTAAAAGGTGATACCCAGAAAATTTTAAGGATATTCCTAAGGATATAGAGTCATCTCAAGAAATTGTGTTTTGCTGTTCTGGGTGTATATGTCAGATATTTAACGTTGAATAGTAGATTTTAAAGTTCTTTTTCCTAAAGCTTTTTTTGTGGTCTTTGAAATTGCCAAGTTTTTTAGGTCTTTTGACAATTTCTTAACAAATATTCCTTCGTTTAGGACCCAACCATTCTGCTCATTTCATTAAAACATGTGCAACTCTGCTTGAACTTTGAGCATTAGGTTCTAGAATGACATACACAGGAGACAGATAGGGCTTCTTAGATTCGGCAGGGATCACACAGGACAAGCAAGGGCCACATAGCTGTCTCTCACTCTGCAGGGATGAGAAGGAATAGCAATTCTAGAATTCTGCCAACACCGACTATTCAGCCACAGGATTTTTTTTTTTTTAAAGATTTTATTTATTTATTTGACAGACAGAGATCATGAGTAGGCAGAGAGGCAGGCAGACAGAGAGAGAGGGGGAAGCAGGCTCCCCACTGAGCAGAGAGCCCGATGCGGGACTCGATCCCAGGACCCTGAGATCATGACCTGAGCCGAAGGCAGCGGCTTAACCCACTGAGCCACCCAGGCGTCCTCAGCCACAGGATTTTAACTGCACAGTGTACCTCCGTGTGGAGAGAGAGGACAGTGCCGGGTGCTAGAGACTGAAGGTTTGTGTCCTCCCCAATGTCCTAACCCCATGTGAGGGTTTTTGGAGGTGGAGTCTTGGGAGGTGCTTAGGCGGAGAGGGTGGAGCCCTCAGGAGAGAGGGATTGGTATCCTAATAAAAGAGACCCCAGAGAGCTTGCGTTCCCCTCCACCCTGTGAGGAGGACGCGGTGAGAGGATGGCCATCTGTGAACCAGTAAGTGGGCTCTCACCAGACACTGAACCTCCTGTGGTGCTAGATCTTGGACTTCCCAGCCTCCAGAACTGTGAAAAACAGATTTCCATAGTTTATAAGACACCCGCCCCCACCCCCACCCCAGGCTGTGGCATGCTGTTAGAGAAGTCCAGTTGGACTAAGACACAGGATGAGGCAGCTACACTCTACAGCGCTTCCCGCTGGTGGGGGTTGAGAGGTACTGAGCAGCAGAAAGAGCACGGCTCTGAGGACTCAGTGTTTCTGTCTTGTCCAAGAGATCTCTTAGATTCCTCTGATTGCGGCTGAGTCCCTTCAGCTCCATCAGATATGGACGCCATGACGTTAACACCATGTCTTTGCAATTCTTCCTCAATGCTTATCATGTAGCAGGTATAAAAGAAATGTTCGATCCCACTTCTCTTCCTCCCTTCCACCTTCCCACTCTCCGTCCTTCCTTCTTTCTTATATCCGTAACTTCTCTGTGTCAGTCAGGATTGTGCCAAGGACTGGGAATTTAAAGACGACTTAGACAGCCACTGCTATTGATTGTTTTATTGTTTCGGAAAATTCTCTTAAAAATGGAGATCTACTTATTCCCACTTTCCCCACACATTTTTTTTTTCCTGAAATAGAATAAGTACTAGGCTTAGAGGCCTAAAAGGAAGGAAAAAGAAGTGAAGGAATGAGTTGGGGTTTGCAGGTCCAGAGTTTGAGGTGGGTGAGGGATAGGCTGGGGAAAGAGGAAAGAAAAGCAGGAAATGGTTTTTCCAGGGATTGATTTTTGCCCCCCACCCCTCACCCACATCAATATTCTTCACAGAGCTGGTTAATTATCAATTTTCATGAGAAAGCAAAGCTGCCTTGCTCTTTTTGAAGCACTGGAGCACAAAGCAGGCTATCCATGATACACCTTCAGTTCATGGAAACATTTGCATTTTACTGAATCCGGTGATTTATTCACATCTTCTGCATGCTCTGGGTGGCTTAGAATAGTCTGTAAGACATAAAATAGGTGTTTTACCTTTACCATCTTTTTTGCTTTGTTTCTTTTCCCTTTTCTTCCTGCCGACTTTAAAATGGATAAAAATTGCTGTATTTCCTATTTCCCTTTCATACATGACTAGAAAGAAACTAGAGGCTGAATTGCTGTTCGTGTAGTAATTGTGTTAAATTTTTAAAAATCCAGTATGAATTTGCTAACAGTCCAAAATTATCTAAGACGGTCCTCTTCCTCAGAACAAGACAGGGACAGCATTACACTTTACTTATTGAACCATCCATTGTATTCCTTGTTATTTTTTTATCAAAGGTTCAGTATCATCTTTTTTTAAAAAAAGATTTTATTTATTTACTCGACAGAGAGAGACTCGGTGAGAGAGGGAACACAAGCAGGGGGAGTGGGAGAGGGAGAAGCAGGCTTCCCATGGAGCAGGGAGCCCGATGCTAGACTCAATCCCAGGACCCTGGGACCATGACCCGAGCTGAAGGCAGACACTTAATGACTGAGCAACCCAGGCACCCCAGTATCATCTTTTTAAAATCCCAGAATTAGGTCTCTTGGCAGTTAATAAATGTTTAATTGAATATACTAACATATTTTATTTATTTCTAGTCTCACTTTCTTGCATCTCTATCGTTCCCTCTGTGGTTACTTTTCTTCTTCAGATGATATTCTTCTTGTTTTTTTTTTTTTTAAGATTTTATTTATTCATTTGACAGAGGGAGAGATCACAAGTAGGCAGAGAGGCAGGCAGAGAGAGAGGGGGAAGCAGGCTCCCTACTGAGCAGAGAGCCTGATGTGGGACTCGGTCCCAGGATCCTGAGATCATGACCTGAGCCAAAGGCAGAGGCTTAATTCACTGAACATCCCAGGTGCTCCCAGGTGAGCTGCAAGGGCTCTTAAAGTTAATTTATCATTTAGAACCAGATCCTACAGTATTAGAGCAGAATCTTTGTGCTAAATCTAAGCAGAGTAACTGCTTGCTAAAACAAAACTTAACAGATCCCAGAAACTTCTAACTTAATAATCAAATGTCAAAGATAAAATAAATACCGATCATACGAAGAACCGGGAAAATCACAACTCAAATGAGAAAAGACAGTTGACTGGCACTAACATTATGATGACTCAGAATAGAATTATCTGGCAAGTAGTTTGAAGCAGCCATTATAAAAATACTCAGTGAGGAATTATAGATTCTCTTGAAACAAATGAAAAAAAAAAAAAAGATCTCAGCAAAGAAGTAATTAAAAAAAGACCAAAATGGAAGTTATAAAGCTTAAAAACAAAGTAATTTTTAAAAACTCTTACTGGTTTAGCTGAATACTAGAGTGGAGAGGACAGATGATATAATCAGTCATTGTCAGGACAGAGCAGTAGAATTTATACAACTGAAAAAAACAGAATAGACTGAAAAAAAAAAGAGGACAGATCTTCAGGGACCTGTCAGACAATAATAAAGATCCAACATTTGCATCATTGGAATCCTAGAAAGAAAGGAGTTGAAGAGTGAGGCTGAAAGAATATTTGTAGAAATAATGGCTGAAAACATCCCAAATTTGGTGAAAGACATAAACCTGCAGATTCAAGAAGTGAACCCCAAATAGTATAAACCTAAAGAATTCCATGCCAAGATATATCATAAACAAACTTCTGAAAACTAAAATAAATATCTTGAAAGCAGCTAGAGAGGAAAGACATAGCATCTATAGGAAAAGACCAGTTTGAATGACAACGGAGTTCTCATCTGAAACCAAAGAGGACAGAAAAGAAGTGGCACATTTTTCAGGTGCTAAAAACAGAGAACCATTAATTGTGAATACTACAGCTGGTGAAACTATCTTGCAGCGATGAAGAGGAAATAAAGACATCTGAAAATGAAGGAAAATGAAAAGAACTTGTTGCTAGCAGACCTATCCTAAAAAAATTGCTACAGGAAATTTCTTTAACCAGAAAGAAAATCATTAAAAAAAAAAAAAAGGAAACTTGGAGCATTAGGTGGGGAGAACAATAGAAAGAGCAGAAATATGGCCACCTACAATTGACTGTTCTTCTTTTGAATTAAAAAAAAAAAAAATATTTATTTATTTTAGAGAGAGAGAGTCAAGGGGGAGGGGTAAAGGAAGAGGGAGAAAGAGTCCCACGCAGACTCCATACTAATTGCCAAGCCCAACTCAGGGCTTGGTCCCATAACCCCAAGATTATGACCTGAGCTGAAACCAAGAGTCAGTCACTTAACCAACTGAGACACCCAGGCACCCTTTATGAGTTTTTAATATCATATTTGATGATTGAAACAAAAATATAATAATAGCTGGTATTCAAGACAATGATATTTCAAAGTAGGGAAAGTAAAGGACTTAAATGGAGGAGTAGATTCCTCACCTCATACAAAGTGTTAAAACATTGATTCCAGTAGACTGTGGTAAGTCACACTGATGTATCGTAACAGGCAGAGCAATCACTAAGGAAACTATACAAGGAGGTGCACCCAAAAACTCTATAAATAAGTCCAAGTGGAGTTCTAAAAATGTTTAAATAGCCCATAGGAAGGCAACGAAAGAGAAGCAGAGAAAACAAATAGAAAATAAATAAAATGGCAGACTTAAGTACTAACATATGAGTAATTACCTTAAGTGTAAATCATTAAATACACTAATAAAAGGTACAGACTGGCAGAGTGAATAAAAAATTACTAAGCTATGTGGTGGTAACTAGAAAATCAGTTCAAATTTAGCAACATAGGTGGGTCAAAAGTAAAGGATAGGGATTCCTGGGTAGACCACTCAAGCGTCTGCCTTTGGCTCAGGTCATGAGCTCAGGGTCCTGGGATAGAGCCCATGTCGAGCTCCCTGCTCAGTAGGGAGCCTGCTTCTCCCTCTCCCTCTGCTGCTTCCCCTGCTTGTGTTCTCTCTCTCTCTCTTACTCTGTCTTTCTCAAATAAAAAAAATAAAATCTTTAAAAAAAATAAAGTTTTTTTAAAAAGTAAAGGATAAAAGAAGACATACTATGCACATATTAATTAAAATAAGGAATAGCCCTATCAATATCAGGTAAAAGAGAATTCACAGTGAAGAAGGTTACTCAGGATAAAGAGAAATATAACAAACATAATGATAAGAAGGATCAATCCACCAGGAAGATAAAACAGTATTAAACATCTATTTAGCAAACAACAGAACCTCAAAATACATGAAGCAAAAACTGAGAACTGAACACAGTAATAGACCACTCCATAATTATAATTGAGGATTTCAACATCCTACTTTCAGCAACTGTTACAACTATTAAATGGAAAATGAGCAAACTATAAAAGATAAGATATGAATGATACAACCAATAAGATCTAATCAACATATATGAAACACTGACCAATGACAGTAGAATATATAATTTTCCCCCCAAATATTCTGGGACATTCACCAAGGTACACCATATTCTGGTCCATTAAACCTTCACAAACTGAATAGAATGTATGTTTAGAGTATGTTTTCTGAAAGTTTTCTAGTTGTACATTTGAGATCATGGCTCATTTTTAGTTAATTTACTTTTTATTTTTAAGATTTTGTTTATTAAAAAAAAGATTTTATTTATTTATTTGACAGAGAGAAAGTGAGTACAAGTAGGCAGAGTGGCAGGCAGAGAGAGAGGGAGAAGCAGGCTCTCTGCTGAGTGGGGAACTGATGAGGTCCTAGATCCCAGGACCCTGGGATCACGACTGGAGCTAGAGGCAACTGCTTATCCAGCTGATCACCCAGGCTCCCCTTGAGTTAATTTCTTTTATTTTTTAAATTTTTTAAAAAAGATTTTATTTATTTATTTGACCGAAAGAGATCACAAGTAGGCAGAAAGGCAGGCAGAGAGAGAGAGAGGAGGAAGCAGGCTCACTGCCGAGCAGAGAACCCGATGCAGAACTCGATCCCAGGGCCCTGAGATCATAACCTGAGAGGCTTAACCCACTGAGCCACCCAAGCGCCTGAGTTAATTTCTTTTAAAGACTTTTTTATTTTAGAGAGAGAGAGTGTGTGTATGTGGGGCAGAGGGAGTGGGAAAGAGAAACTCAAGCACACTTGGAATTGAGCGAGGAGCTCTATGTGGGGCTTGAGTCCCTGACCCCAAGATCAGACCTGAGCTGAAACCAAGAATTGGAGGCCCAGCTGACTGTGCAATGCGGGTGCCCCCATTTTGGGTTAACTTTTACACAAGGTATGAAATTAGGTCAAGTTATTATTATTATTTTTTTTAACTCATAGATGTGAAGTTGCTCCATCAACATTTGTTGAAAAGACCATCATTTTCTCCATTAAACTGCTTTTGTATCTCTGTCAAAAATCAGTTGGGTATAAGGGAAACAAACTAGAAACCAATAACAACAGAAAAGCAACAGGAAAATCTCAAAGAACTGAAAGTTGAACATCACACTTTGAAATGATCCATGAATCAAAGAGGAAATCTCAAGGGAAATTTAAAAAATTTAAAATTTAAAGAACTGAATGAGAATGAAAATACAACATAGCAAAATATGTACTACACACCTAGAGCAATGCCAAGAAGGAAATTTATAGCACTAAATTCTTTCATTAGAAAAGAGGAAAGTTCTTGGGCACCTGAGTGGCTCAGTGGTTTAAAGCCTCTGCCTTCAGCTCAGGTCATGATCCCAGGGTCCTGGGATGGAGTCCCACATAGGCTCTCTGCTCAGCGGGGAGCCTGCTTCCTCCCCTCTCTCTGCCTGCCTTTCTGCCTACCTGTGATCTCAGTCAAATAAATAAATAAATATTTTTTTTTTAAAAAGAGGAAAGTTCTCAAGTCAATAATCTAGGTTCCTACCCCAGGAAACTAGAAAAAGAGAAAAATAAACTCAAAATGAGTAGAAAGAAGGAAATAATTAAAATTAAGAACAGAAAACGGTGAAATTGAAAGCAGGAAATCATGAGAGAAATCAAACAAGACCAAAATAAGTGGAGAGACATACTATACTCATGGATTTGAAGATTCAACATAGCAAAGATGTGACTTCTCCACCAAATTGACATGTAGGTTTAATGCAGTTGCTATCAAAAATCCCAGCAAGAAATTTTTGGTAGGTATAGACAAGCTTACTCTAAAATTTATATGGAAAGACAAAGGACTGAGATAGCTAAAACAATCTTAGAAAAGAAGAATAAAGTGTTAGGAATCAGTCTGCCTAATTTGAATACGTAATATGAATGTACAATAATCAAGAGTATGCAGTATTGGGGAAAGGATAGACACCTAGATCAGTGCAACAGAGTAGAGAATCCAGAAATAGACCCATACGAAGATGCCCAATTGATTTTTTAAAACAGATTTTATTTATTTATTTATTTGACAGAGAGAGAGAAAGAGAGGGAGGTAAGAGAGAGGGAATACAAGCAGGGGGATTGGGATAGGGAGAATTAGGCTTCCTGCTGAGTCCGATGTGGGACTTAATCCCAGGACCCTGGATCATGACCTGAGCTGAAGGCAGACACTTAATGACTGAGCTACCCAGGTGACCCTGCTCAACTGATTTTTGACAAAAATAAAAAATGAATTCAAGGAGAAAGGATGGTCTTTTCAACAAATGGTGGCAGAGAAATTATATATTGGTAAGGTTTTAAAAAGATCTAAATTTTGGGGCACCTGGGTGGCTCAGGCCTTTTAAGTGTCTGCCTTCTGCTCAGGTCATGATCCTCAAGTCCTGGGATTGAGTCCTGCCTCTGGATCACTGCTCAGTGTGGAGGTTGCTTCTCCCTCTACCTGCTGCTCCCTCTGTTTGTGCTTTCTGTCTTACTGTCAAATAAATAAATAAAATCTTTAAAAAAAAGGATCTAAATTTTATACCTTAGATAAAAACTAACTCAAAATGAACCATCATTTTAAATGTAAAATGATAAAACTTTTGGAAGAAAATCTTTCAAAAGTAGGGTTGGGCAAAGAGTTCTTAGACTTAACACCAGAAGTACAATCCCTAAAAGGAAAAATTGATAAAATGGAACTAATCCAGATGAAAAACTTTTGTTCCATGAAAGACAAGAGGATGAAAAGACAAGCTAGACTTATAAGCCACATATTTAACAAAAGACTAGTATCTAGAATACATAAGGAACTCTCAAGACTCAACAGTTTAAAAAAAAACACAGATATTTCTCTGAAGAAGTCATACAGATGGCAAATAAGTACACGGAAAGGTATTCTTCATCATTAGCAGTTAGGGAAATGCAGATTAAAACCAAAATGTGTGATATCCTACTATAATTTTATGTGTGAACTGGACTAGGCCATGGGGTGCCTGGGTAGTTGGTTGAATTATTCTGAGTGTTTTCATAGGGTATTTCAGGATGCGAGTAACATTTGAAGGGGTAGACCTAGTAAAGCAGATTTTCTTCTCCAGTGTGAGTGGGCCTCAAACAATCCACTGAATGCCTGAAAAAGCTGAGTAAGGGAGAATTCTCCCTGCCTGACTGACTTTGAGCTAGGATATCAGTCTCCTCCTGCCTGTGAACTTGGACTTGGGCTGGAAATTAATGCCACTGACTCTCCTGGTTCTCAAGCTTTGGGTATCAGACTGGAACTATACCATCAGCTCTCCTGAGTCTCCAGCTTCCGACTGCCGATCTTAGAAGTTCTCAGCCTCCATACCAGTATGAATCAATTTCTTATAATAAATCTCATTCATATGTGTGTGAATTCTACTTTTAATAACTATTTCAGCAAGTTTCCGCAAAATACATACATAATACAGAACCAAGAATGTTATGTGTATAAAATTCTGTTCCTATGGAGAACCCAGACTACTACACTAACATACTTAATAGAATGGGTATAATAAAAAAAAATTACTAACACCACATCCTTGTGAGGATGTGGAGAAATTGGGTCTCATATATTACTGGTGGGAATATAAGAGGGCATGGCTACTCTGGAAAACAATTTGACAGTTTCTTAAAAAACTAAATATGCAATTGTCACATGACCCAGCAATTTCTCTCTTGGACATTTATCTCAGAGAAATAGAAGCTAATATTCACAGAAAAACCTGCACCTGAGTGTGCATGGCAGTTTATTTGTAATAGCTCCCAAGCTGGAAACAATACAAATGTCTGCCCACAAGTGAAAAGTTAAATCCACTGTAGTGCCTCCATACCATGGAATACTGCTCAACAATAAAGGAATTAACTTGAATGAATATCGGAGGAAATATACTGAGTGGAAAAACGCCAAAAAAAAGGTTACATACTGTATGATTTCATTTATATAATATTTTTGAAATTAAATTATAAAAATGAGAAAAGCTCTCTGGTTGCCAGGGTTAGGGAAAGGGAAAAGGGTAGGGGGTATATGGGTGTGGTTATGAAAAGAAGCAGGAAGAATCACCCTGGTGTTGAAACTGTTCTGTATCTTGACTGTGGTGGTGGATACACAAACCCATGTGACAAAATTAGAATACACTAGATGCACCACACACACACACACACATACACACACACACTACAAATAAGTATAAGTGAAACTGGGAGAATCTGAACATGCTTAGTGCATTTTATCAATGGAATTTTTTTTTAAAGATTTTAAAAATTTATTTGACACACAGAGAGAGACAGTGAGAGAGGGAACACAAGCAGGGGGAGTGGGAGAGGGAGAAGCCAACCTCCCACTGAGCAGGGTGCACGATGCAGGGCTTGATCCCAGGACCCGAAGATCATGACCTGATTCTGGTTGAGATATTATACTATAGTTTTGCAGGATGTTACCAGTGCGGAAAGTGGATAAAACACACACAGGACCTCTCTGTATAATTTCTTAGAACTATATGTAAATCTACATACATACAAACATACATGTGAAAGGGTTAATAAAAAAAGATCAGAGATTGAGAGATTGAGATGGGGGTACTTGTTCCTCCTTGCTTTGTCCGGGTAGGTTGGCTGCATCCCTCCACATAGGTCCAGTTCCTGGAGGTGGCTCTCTCTTGTAGTAACTGACCTTGGGTTCCCTTTAAGCCCAAGGTTGTTCTCACTGTAGGCAGCTTTGGGCTGCTGCACCATCCCTTGTCGCACATCTGTAGTTATATTTATTTCTAGTTACTTTATTAATGTTTGTGGTTATTGCAGATGATCTCTATAAAATTTTGTTTATGACGAAAATGAGAGAAAAACTCTAAAATTTCATTTTGATGAAAACGAGAGAAAAAACCAAATTTTTCTGTTTCATGGTGCCTTGGACATAATGGATTCTTGATAAATACTTATTTATTGATAAATTCACTTCTAGGATTTTTGAACATGTGTATGTTTTTCAACTGTACCATTAGTGTTAGAAACCATTTATAAGCAACAAACTGGATGACCTAAGTGAAATGGACAAATTCCTAGAAACATACACTCTACCAAGACTGGATCAGGAAGAAACAGAAAATCTGGATAGACCTAACTATCTAACTAGTCAGACCTTGAATCAGTAACCAAAAGCTTCCCACCAAAAAAAGTCATGGACCAGATGGCCTCATTGGTAAATTCTACCAGACACTTAATATATAGATTTTATAGTTTTTTAAAGCACAGGGGCAGAACCCATAAGCAGAAAATGCACTGGCATTTTGAGGAGAGATTGATTTTACATATATTTACATTCTTTTTAAGGCATGCCAACTCATTTGATGAGGCCAGCATTACCCTGATACTAAAAGCTAGACAAAGATACTGCAAGAAAAGAAAACTGCAGACTAATAACCCTTATGAATATTGATACAAAAATCCTCAAAGAATATTAGCAAACCAAATTCAGCAACAGACTAAAAGAATTATGCACCATGACCAAGTGGGATTTATTTGGAGTGCAAAAGATGCCTCAACATATAAGAATCAATCAATGTGGGTTGACTGGGTGGTTGTTTTCAGCACAGGTCTTGATCTCAGGGTAGTAAATTCAAGCCCCATGTTAGGCTCCATGCTGTGTGTGGAGCCTACTTAAAAAAAAAAAGTATCAATGTGATAAACTGTATTAATTGAAGGAAAAAAACCCACATGATCATTTTAATAGAGCAGAAAAAGAACTTGACAAAATTAAGCACCTTTCAAGATAAAACACTTAGTGAAGTTGAAATAGAAGGAAGCTTACTAACATAATAAAGGCTATGTATAAGAAACCCACAGATAGCATTATACTCCATGGTGAAAAACTGAACACTTCTCCTCTAAGATCAGGAAGGAGACAAGGATGCCTGCTTTTACCACTTCTATTAGGCATAGAATCCGAAGTTCTGTCAGGAGAAATTAGGCAAGAAAAGGAAATAAAAGCTATCCAAATCGGAAAGGAAGAAGTAAGATTATTTCTTTTCATAGGTGATACAATATTATGTGTAGAAACTACGAGAGAGTCTGCTAAAACTACAAAAAACCACTGGAGAGTCTATTAGTAAGGGCTAATAATTTCAGCAAAGTTGCAGGATACAAAATCAACACAGAAAAATTGGTCTCATTTTTAGGCACTAGTAATAAACAATTCAAAAATGAAGTCAATAAAACAATTCCATTTACAGTAGCACCAAAGAATAAAATACTTAAAAATAAGTAAGGAGGCCAAAGACTTGTGTATGGAAAAACAAAACATTAGCCCAAGTGTCCTTTGACTGATGAATGGATAAAGAGGCAGTATACACACACACACACACACACACAGACACACACACACAGGGGTGGAATATTATGTGGCCATAAAAAAGAATGAAATCTTGCCATTTGCAATGACAAGGATGGAACTAGAGAGTATTATGCTAAGCAAAATTGGCCAGAGAAAGATAAATAGCATATGATTACACTCATATGTGGAATTTAAGAAACAAAATAAATGAGCAATTCTTATAAAAAATGATAGCATTTAATTCTTCATTTTCAAAATTGTTTAGCTATTTTAGTTCTCTTCCCTTTCCATATAAATGTTAGAATGAGCTTGCTGACATTTTGTTAAGAATTGTGCATAAATATTGCTGACATTTTGATAAGAATTATATTAAAACTGTAGATTAGTCTGGGGAAAATCAATGTCTTTATCACCTTGACTCTTCTAATCCATGAAAACAATATGTCTCCATTTATATAGGTCTTTGATTTCTTTCATCACCATTTTGTGCTCTTTTGCCTTGGAGAGGTTTACATTTGTTTATATTTTTGCCCATTTTTAAACTTTCCAGCCTTCCCTTTACCTTTTTATAAAGCATTTTTTTGGTAAACAACGTATCATGTGTTTTCTTCCTTCTCCAACTGACCATCCCCGTCTTTTACCTTGCCTTCTACTTTACTTTTCCTTTTTATTTGCTTTGTACTTTGCTGATGGATTCAGTTAGTTTTTATTCTCTTCCCTTCCTTCTGTTAATCTGGAAACTTTACTGTATCGTCCTTGAACACATACTGCTATTCTGAGATGATGGGCCAGCCACTTGCTCTTCCCTCATGTTTCCTCATCCTCCCCAAAATCAGATTTCTAGGTTATTACTTTTTTTTACATATGCCCACCCAACTCCCCATGCCTGCATATTGCTGAGAGGAACCTTTAGCTCCAGACTAATATTAGACTTTCTCTTACAGTATGTCTCATATTTCAAGGATCCTTCGTGTTCAGACATTCCCAGTCAATCATTATCCATTTCAGTTAACCATATACACAGCAAAGTGCTATGCCTACCATTGACTCCCTTTCTGTTTCTTTCTTTCTTTCTTTCTTCCTTTTTTTTTTAAAGCAATTTTTATTTACTTCTCCTTCTTTTTCACTTTTTCTTCTCCTCCTTGACAAAGTTTTTTTTTCTGGAAACTTTTCCTTATATGGGTAATGTGAATGAAGATCTCTCAATCCCTGCATCCCAGCAAATACCTTTCTTCCACACCAGCGAGTGGATAATGTCTTTACATGTTACACATTCTTGGCTCCTAGTCCTTTTTTCTCAGTAATTAGTAAATATCCAAAATATCCCACCAACTTCTGCTGCTGCATGTGAGAACTTAGTGCCTTGTTAGTTTTTCTTCTTCTGTAAATAACTTGTTCTTTTGGTCTAGAAGTGTGCACATTTATCTTTAACCTTGGAATTTTCAAATTTTATCAGGACATGCCTAGATGTGTGCCTTTATATCACCTCTCCTAAACCTGCATAAATAAGTCTGCAAATAACAAAATTTCCTTGCCCCTTACTTCACTTCTTACATATTTTCCTTTTGGCATTCGTATTACTTGCATAATGGGTTTCTAGGATCAATCTTACAAGTATCTTTTACTTTCCTTTAGATAGCCCTTCTCTTTCATTTTTGTCCTAGGTTTTGAAATTGTTTCTTCCAAATGGTCTTTAAAACCAGTTTTTAATCTCAAGAGTAGCAATTCTGTCATTCAATTTGCCTATTGAATTTTTCAGTTTGGGAAGAAATAAAAATTTGATAAGTGGTTTCATGCTTTAATCGAATCTCCTTAAGGGTTAAGTAAGGTAACATTAGTTACTGTAACAGAAACTCTGACATCTTCAATATTCAATTAAAAAAGATAGATTGAGGGTGCCTGGGTGGCTCAGTGGGTTAAAGCCTCTCCCTTCGGCTCAGGTCGTGATCTCAGGGTCCTGGGATCGAGCCCCGCATCGGGCTCTCTGCTCGGCAGGGAGCTTGCTTCTTCCAAACTCTCTCTCTGCCTGCCTCTCTGCCTGCTTCTGATCTCTCTCTGTCAAATAAATAAAATCTTAAAAAAAAAAAAGATAGATTGAGGGGCATCTGGGTGGCTCAGATGGTTAAGCATCTGTCTTTCGCTCAGGTCATGATTCCAGGGTTCTGGGATCAAACCACAAGTCAGGCTCCCTGCTCAGTGGGGAGCCTGCTTCTGTCTCTCCCTCTCCCCCTGCTTGTGCTCTCTCTCTGTCAAATAAATAAATAAAAATCTTTATTAAAATTAAAAAAAAATGAAAGATAGATTGAGACATCATGAAAAAGATACCCGAGACTAAGGCACAGTTGTTATTGGAGAGGAGTACGTGATATAGATGGATATTGTAAGGAATGGAGCTATGTCAGATAAACCCTTGCCAGACTCTCCCCTCTTCAGATGGCATCTATGCATCTGGTCTGACCCAGAGGGAGACAAAACCTTGCTTCTGCTAGATATTTTCCAACATTCTTTATTCCCCCCCCCCCCCCCCCCGCCTTCCACTGAGGAGCTCAGTATAACCTGCTGGTTAAGAGTTTGTACCCCTCCCCCCACAAAAAAAAGAGTTTGTGCCCTGAAGTGAAGACAGACCCTGGCTCTGCCGCTAACTAGTTTTGGGTCTTTGGATTGGTCACCTTGAACAGGCTAAGTCTGTAAACCTTGTTTTATTTATTTATTTATTTATTTTTTTAAAAGATTTTATTTATTTATTTGACAGAGAGAGATCACAAGTAGGTAGAGAGGCAGGCAGAGAGAGAGGAGGAAGCAGGCTCCCTGCTGAGCAGAGAGCCCGATGCGGGACTCGATCCCAGGACCCTGAGATCATGACCTGAGCCGAAGGCAGCGGCTTAACCCACTGAGCCACCCAGGCGCCCCTGTAAATCTTATTTTAAATTTGAACTCTGAAATAGGCTTAAAGAGCACATGGGTGGCTCAGTCAGTTGAGTGTCTGACTCTTGGCTTTGGCTCAGGTCCTGATATCAGGGTCATGAGATCAAGGTCCACGTTGGGCTCTACACTAAGTGGGGAGTCTGCTTGAAGATTTTCTCCCTCTGTCCCTCCAACCACTCATGCTCTCTCGCTCTAAAATAAATAGATAAATCTTAAAAACAACAACAACAACAACAACAACTGTAAAATGGGGTTAAAAAATATTGTCTAACTTTATAGGATTTTTTTTTCTGTGCATTAAGTAAAACAAAGCAATGACCATAATTTAGCATCATGCCTGACCTGAATAAGTGCTCCTTACACAGTAGCTACCATTATTATGAGTGGTTCAGTCTCCTGAGGGCTTGAGCTGCAGGTTTTCTGCAGATGACCCAATGTAGTCTCCAGCCCTGATCACTCTCCTGAGCTACAGTGTAACATTTTCTGTGTCCAGCTGGAGAACACTACTTGGAAGTCCTCTTGGAATTTAAGGTCCTCTGTTGAGTAGGTGTAGTGTGCTGCCTGACAATTTGGACTTTTTAAATTGGAATATAAATGCTGACATTACTTTTCTGATTGCCAAGGCATCTATTTCTAAGACATCATTGGGAATAAACACATTGCACACTACACAACTGGATAAAGAGCCAGGCCTCCCAACCCATGAAGTTCCCCTTTCAGAAAGCCCTGGGTGACCCAGATAATGGACCATTTGCATGATCCTGCCCCACCCCAGCCTTAATTTCTACTCTTATGTTTTAAATTCACAAATAAAGAGTGAGCCTGCAAAATTTGAGGCATCCCACTGTTGACCTCAGTAGAAGGAGAACCCAGGTCCACGTGAGCTCGCTCCCCCCACCACCTGTGATCTCACTGTGTAGGCTTGGGCTTGTGGTTCACCTTCTAAGAATAAACCTTGTTTTTTCCAAAGTTCCCTGCTGATTGTTGCTGAGGCACATCTTGCAATCAAATAAAACCCACAAGGGCCAGTCCAGCCACAACACTGGCTCTGGATTGGGGAAGTGTCTGTGGGCTCCTTACAAGTTGTGCAGGCCTAGGTGAGTGCCCTGAGGCATTCCTGGCTGATAGAATCTGTTGCTAGCATGAGGCAGACACAAAGTGTAGCCCAAACTTACTTTTTTAATCTTAGCTCCCATACTACACTGCTATGGATACACTCTTGCCAATCTGGACAATTTCAGACTACTCCCTCTTTGTTCCTTTCATCTGGAATATTCCTTTATCCATTTCTACTTACCAAGATTTAACCCATTCCAGGGCACCTGGGAGGCTCAGTGGGTTAAAGCCTTTGCCTTTGGCTCAGGCCATGATCTCAGGGTCCTGGGATTGAGCCCTGCATCGGGCTCACTGCTTGGCAAGGAGCCTGCTTCCTCCTCTCTCTTTGCCTGCCTCTCTGCCTACTTGTGATCTCTGTCAAATAAATAAATAAAATCTTAAAAAAAAAAAAGATTTAACCTGTTCCTTAAGAATAAGCTCAAACGCCACTTTTTTCTTGATCTTCCCTAATGAAGGAGAACTCCCCTGACTTATTTTTTGTAGAAACTTGTTTTATTCTTGTCAGTCGTGATGATACTCATTACTATTAGCTTGCGGTATGGGTTGGAAACCCTGCCTCTGCAAGTGGCAGATTCTCCATGTAGTTTAGCGAAGATGGAATTTTTTTTTTAATTTTTATTTTTTATAAACATATATTTTTATCCCCAGGGGTACAGGTCTGTGAATCACCAGGTTTACACACTTCACAGCACTCACCAAAGCACATACCCTCCCCAGTGTCCATAATCCCACCCCCTTCTCCCAAACCCCCTCCCCCCAGCAACCCTCAGTTTGTTTTGTGAGATTAAGAGTCACTTATGGTTTGTCTCCCTCCCAATCCCATCTTGTTTCATTTATTCTTCTCCTACCCACTTAAGCCCCCATGTTGCATCACCACTTCCTCATATCAGGGAGATCATATGATAGTTGTCTTTCTCTGCTTGACTTATTTCACTAAGCATGATACGCTCTAGTTCCATCCATGTTGTCGCAAATGGCAAGATTTCATTTCTTTTGATGGCTGCATAGTATTCCATTGTGTATATATACCACATCTTCTTGATCCATTCATCTGTTGATGGACATCTAGGTTCTTTCCATAGTTTGGCTATTGTGGACATTGCTGCTATAAACATTCGGGTGCATGTGCCCCTTTGGATCACTACGTTTGTATCCTTAGGGTAAATACCCAATAGTGCAATTGCTGGGTCATAGGGCAGTTCTATTTTCAACATTTTGAGGAACCTCCATGCTGTTTTCCAGAGTGGCTGCACCAGCTTGCATTCCCACCAACAGTGTAGGAGGGTTCCCCTTTCTCCGCATCCTCGCCAGCATCTGTCATTTCCTGACTTGTTGATTTTAGCCATTCTGACTGGTGTGAGGTGATATCTCATTGTGGTTTTGATTTGTATTTCCCTGATGCCGAGTGATATGGAGCACTTTTTCATGTGTCTGTTGGCCATCTGGATGTCTTCTTTGCAGAAATGTCTGTTCATGTCCTCTGCCCATTTCTTGATTAGATTATTTGTTCTTTGGGTGTTGAGTTTGCTAAGTTCTTTATAGATTCTGGACACTAGTCCTTTATCTGATATGTCGTTTGCAAATATCTTCTCCCATTCTGTCAGTTGTCTTTTGATTTTGTTAACTGTTTCCTTTGCTGTGCAAAAGCTTTTGATCTTGATGAAATCCTAATAGTTCATTTTTGCCCTTGCTTCCCTTGCCTTTGGCGTTGTTCCTAGGAAGATGTTGCTGCGGCTGAGGTCGAAGAGGTTGCTGCCTGTGTTCTCCTCAAGGATTTTGATGGATTCCTTTCGCACATTGAGGTCCTTCATCCATTTTGAGTCTGTTTTCGTGTGTGGTGTAAGGAAATGGTCCAATTTCATTTTTCTGCATGTGACTGTCCAAATTTCCCAGCCCCATTTATTGAAGAGGCTGTCTTTTTTCCATTGGACATTCTTTCCTGCTTTGTTGAAGATTAGTTGACTCTAGAGTTGAGGGTCTATTTCTGGGCTCTCTATTCTGTTCCATTGATCTATGTGTCTGTTTTTGTGCCAGTACCATGCTGTCTTGATGATGACAGCTTTGTAATAGAGCTTGAAGTCCGGAATTGTGATGCCACCAACGTTGGCTTTCTTTTTCAATATCCCTTTGGCTATTCGAGGTCTTTTCTGGTTCCATATAAATTTTAGAATCATTTGTTCCATTTCTTTGAAAAATATGGATGGTACTTTGATAGGAATTGCATTAAATGTGTAGATTGCTTTAGGTAGCATAGACATTTTCACAATATTTATTCTTCCAATCCAGGAGCATGGAACATTTTTCCATTTCTTTGTGTCTTCCTCAATTTCTTTCATGAGTACTTTATAGTTTTCTGAGTATAGATTCTGTGCCCCTTTGGTTAGGTTTATTCCTAGGTATCTTATGGTTTTGGGTGCAATTGTAAATGGGATTGACTCCTTAATTTCTATTTCTTCTGTCTTGCTGTTGGTGTAGAGAAATGCAACTGATTTCTGTGCATTGATTTTATATCCTGACACTTTACTGAATTCATGTATAAGTTCTAGCAGTTTTGGAGTGGAGTCTTTTGGGTTTTCCACATATAGTATCATATCATCTGCGAAGAGTGATAATTTGACTTCTTCTTTGCCGATTTGGATGCCTTTAATTTCCTTTTGTTGTCTGATTGCTGAGGCTAGGACCTCTAGTACTATGTTGAATAGCAGTGGTGATAATGGACATCCCTGCTGTGTTCCTGACCTTAGCGGAAAAGCTTTCAGTTTTTCTCCATTGAGAATGATATTTGTGGTGGGTTTTTCATAGATGGCTTTGATGATATTGAGGTATGTGCCCTCTATCCCTACACTTTGAAGAGTTTTGATCAGGAAGGGATGCTGTACTTTGTCAAATGCTTTTTCAGCATCTATTGAGAGTATCATATGGTTCTTGTTCTTTCTTTTATTGATGTGTTGTATCACATTGACTGATTTGCGGATGTTGAACCAACCTTGCAGCCCTGGAATAAATCCCACTTGGTCGTGGTGAATAATCCTTTTAATGTACTGTTGAATCCTATTGGCTAGTATTTTGGTGAGTATTTTCGTATCTGTGTTCATCAAGGATATTGGTCTATAGCTCTCTTTTTTGATGGGATCCTTGTCTGGTTTTGGGATCAAGGTGATGCAGGCCTCATAAAATGAGTTTGGAAGTTTTCCTTCCATTTCTATTTTTTGGAACAGTTTCAGGAGAATAGGAATTAGTTCTTCTTTAAATGTTTGGTAGAATCCCCCCGGGAAGCCATCTGGCCCTGGGCTTTTGTTTGTTTGGAGATTTTTAATGACTGTTTCAATCTCCTTACTGGTTATGGGTCTGTTCAGGCTTTCTATTTCTTCCTGGTTTAGTTGTGGTAGTTTATATGTTTCTAGGAATGCATCCATTTCTTCCAGATTGTCAAATTTATTGGCGTAGAGTTGCTCATAGTATGTTCTTATAATAGTTTGTATTTCTTTGGTGTTAGTTGTGATCTCTCCTCTTTCATTCATGATTTTATTTATTTGGGTCCTTTCTCTTTTCTTTTTGATAAGTCGGGCCAGGGGTTTATCAATTTTATTAATTATTTCAAAGAACCAGCTCCTAGTTTCGTTGATTTGTTCTATTGTTTTTTTGGTTTCTATTTCATTGATTTCTGCTCTGATCTTTATGATTTCTCTTCTCCTGCTGGGCTTAGGGTTTCTTTCTTGTTCTTTCTCCAGCTCCTTTAGGTGTAGGGTTAGGTTGTGTACCTGAGACCTTTCTTGTTTCTTGAGAAAGGCTTGTACCGCTATATATTTTCCTCTCAGGACTGCCTTTGTTGTGTCCCACAGATTTTGAACCGTTGTATTTTCATTATCATTTATTTCCATGATTTTTTTCAATTCTTCTTTAATTTCCCGGTTGACCCATTCATTCTTTAGAAGGATGCTGTTTAGTCTCCATGTATTTGGGTTCTTTTCAAACTTCCTTTTGTGGTTGAGTTCTAGCTTTAGAGCATTGTGGTCTGAAAATATGCAGGGAATGATCCCAGTCTTTTGATACCGGTTGAGTCCTGATTTAGGACCGAGGATGTGATCTATTCTGGAGAATGTTCCATGTGCACTAGAGAAGAATGTGTATTCTGTTGCTTTGGGATGAAATGTTCTGAATATATCTGTGATGTCCATCTGGTCCAGTGTGTCGTTTAAGGCCTTTATTTCCTTGCTGCTCTTTTGCTTGGAGGATCTGTCCATTTCAGTGAGTGGAGTGTTAAAGTCCCCTACTATTATTGTATTATTGTTGATGTGTTTCTTTGATTTTGTTATTAATTGGTTTATATAGTTGGCTGTTCCCACGTTGGGGGCATAGATATTTAAAATTGTTAGATCTTCTTGTTGGACAGACCCTTTGAGTATGATATAGTGTCCTTCCTCATCTCTTATTATAGTCTTTGGCTTAAAATCTAATTGATCTGATATAAGGATCGCCACTCCTGCTTTCTTCTGATGTCCATTAGCATGGTAAATTCTTTTCCACCCCCTCACTTTAAATCTGGAGGTGTCTTCGGGCTTAAAATGAGTTTCTTGGAGGCAACATATAGATGGGTTTTGTTTTTTTATCCATTCTGACACCCTGTGTCTTTTGACAGGGGCATTTAGCCCATTCACATTCAGGGTAACTATTGAGAGATATGAATTTAGTGCCATTGTATTGCCTGTAAGGTGACTGTTACTGCATATGGTCTCTGTTCCTTTCTGATCTACCACTTGTAGGCTCTCTCTTTGCTTAGAGGACCCCTTTCAATATTTCCTGTAGAGCTGGTTTGGTGTTTGCAAATTCTTTCAGTTTTTGTTTGTCCTGGAAGGTTTTAATTTCTCCTTCTATTTTCAATGATAGCCTAGCTGGATATAGTATTGTTGGCTGCATGTTTTTCTCATTTAGTGCTCTGAAAATATCATGCCAGCTCTTTCTGGCCTGCCAGGTCTCTGTGGATAAGTCAGCTGCCAATCTAATATTTTTACCATTGTATGTTACAGACTTCTTTTCCCGGGCTGCTTTCAGGATTTTCTCTTTGTCACTGAGACTTGTAAATTTTACTATTAGGTGACGGGGTGTGGGCCTATTCTTATTGATTTTGAGGGGTGTTCTGTGAACCTCCTGAATTTTGATGCTCGTTCCCTTTGCCATATTGGGAAAATTCTCCCCAATAATTCTCTCCAGTATACCTTCTGCTCCCCTCTGTCTTTCTTCTTCTTCTGGAAACCCAATTATTCTAATGTTTTTTCGTCTTATGGTGTCACTTACCTCTCGAATTCTCCCCTCGTGGTCCAGTAGCTGTTTGTTCTTCTTTTGCTCAGCTTCTTTATTCTCTGTCATTTGGTCTTCTATATCACTAATTCTTTCTTCTGCCTCATTTATCCTAGCAGTGAGAGCCTCCATTTTTGATTGCACCTCATCAATAGCTTTTTTTATTTCAACTTGGTTAGATTTTAGTTCTTTTATTTCTCCAGAAAGGGCTTTTATATCTCTCGAGAGGGTTTCTCTAATATCTTCCATGCCTTTTTCGAGCCCGGCTAGAACCTTGAGAATTGTCATTCTGAACTCTAGATCTGACATATTACCAATGTCTGTATTGATTAGGTCCCTAGCCTTCGGTACTGCCTTTTGTTTTTTTTTTTTGTGTTGAGTTTTTCCGTCTTGTCATTTTGTCCAGATAAGAGTATATGAAGGAGCAAGTAAAATACTAAAAGGGTGGCAACAACCCCAGGAAAATATGCTTTAACCAAATTAGAAGAGATCCCAAATCGTGAGGGGGGAGAAAGGGGATAAAAAGAGGTTCAAAAAGGAAGAAAGAAAAAAAAAGAAAAAAGAAAAAAAAAGAAAAGAAAAGAATTAAAAAAAAGAAAACAAATAAGAAAAATATAAAAAAGAAAAAATATATATATTGGATAAACTTTCAGAAAGTGGTTGTTTTTCTGTTTCCAGAATTGCTGTTCTTCTTCTCTTCGATCTGCCGATGGATTTTCAGGTGTTTGCAATCTTTAGATAAGCTATCTAGCTGATCTCCGGCTAGCTGAAGTAGTCTCAGCCTGCTACTTCTCCGCCATCTCGACTCCTCCCGAAGATGGAATTTTTAAGCTTATATAACGTCCAAAACCTCAGACACTCAAGCGTATCAGGGTTCTTACAGTCTCTACCTTGAATTTTACTTTTTTGTGTGAATTAACTTGATTATTATCTACTGCTTACTGGTTTCTTCTTTAGAAGGAAAATGGTTCTCAGTTAGCCCAATGCTGTCATTATAGCTTGTGATGCAAGTGCTAGAGGTTCCCGTTGTCCTCCAGCAGAAGAGCCCTGGCAGGAAACATGACCAGCCAGCTTTGGTGACCTGTTCATTCCTGTACCATTCAGGCTCAATAGGATGGAAGGGTCTGCTTGTCCAGGTGTGGGTCATGTGTCCACCCCCAGATGAATGGGAAGGGAAGGCTTATGGGAAGGATCAGGGGTCAGTTATTGTAGTTCACTGCTCTGCTCTGCTGTATTAGAACTCGTGGAGCACAGGAGCCATGCCTCATCTTATAACCCCTCAAACAATGGCTTGTTCAGGGTAATGCTTAGTGTGTTTTTACTGAATAGATGAATAAACAGATTATCTTAGCACCAAATTGGGAAGTTTAATAGGCTGTTGTTAAGCAGGGTAGTCAGGCTTTGGAAAAGAATTTTCCAAATTTAAAATGTAAAATTCTCAGGTAGTTATGTTATTATTTTTTTATTAAAGATTACTTATTTATTTATTTGATAGACAGAGATCATAAGTAGGCAGAGAGGCAGGCAGAGAGGAAGAGAAGCAGGCTCTCTGCTGAGCAGAGAGTTGATGGTGGGTCTCTGGGGCTCGATGTGGGGCTTGATGTGGGGCTCGATGTGGGGCTCGATCCCAGGACCCTGGGATCATGACCTGAGCCAAAGGCAGAGGCTTTAACCCACTGAGCCACCCCGGTGCCCCACAGACAGTTATGTTATTTACTGGTGGATAGCATAGATCCAAAAAGGACGTAAGGATAATAATAAACCTCACTAAAGGAGAAAGTTGGAAATGTTTAGAAGTTCCTTGTAAATGGGAAATTTGCCTTTTTTTGGTCTTTCACTTTAAGATAAATTTCCTTTTCCTGAGAAACTTGTACAGAGAGAGTAATTTGGTTCTAGCTTGGACAGGGGAGATAAAAATGTAAAAAAAGGGTTTAGTTATGGCAATGTCTATGCTAATGCTTCTACTGCAATAATAGGACCTGAAAATGTAAACACATTTTGTTACGAGAGGTTGTGGGAGTACAAAACAGGGGGCTAGCCTGGTTTTCTTGGGGCTGACTCTCTGAGGGGTTAATGATCAAAACGTAGAAAATGAATGTACTTAATGCCACTGAACTATACACTTAAAACCGAGTAAGATGTAAATTTGTTATATGTATTTTACCCCAATTAAAAGTAAATACATATAAATTTCAAAAGAATCATCCTTGGATGCCAAACCCAGAGGGAAATTTTGACAAGGAGCAGGATATTTTTAAAAATTTAATTTAAAAATTTTTCAGTGTTCCAAAATTCATTGTTTATGCACCACACCCAGTGCTCCATGCAAAATGTGCCCTCCTTAATACCCACCACCGGGCTCACCCATTCTTCTGCTCCCTCTTTTTTTTTTTTTTTAAAGATTTTATTTTTTTATATGACACAGAGAGAGAGCACAGCAGGGGGAGCATGAGAGGGAGAAGCAGGCTCTCCACTGAGCAGGGAGCCCAATGCAGAACTCAGTCCCAGGAGCCTGAGATCATGACCTGAGCCGAAGGCAGAGGCTTAACCCACTGAGCCACCCAGATGCCTCGATTTAATTTTATTTTTGAATAATAAATTCATATTGCTTTAATTTTATTTTAAGATTTAGACTATTAACATGCTCTCAACAGTCAAAACTATACAAAATATTAAGAGAATTGTCCTTCTCTCCTGTATCCCTTCCACACCATTGTCTCCTACCTCTTAATAACCAGCTTCATGGTTTTCTGATTCTGTGTTTTTTCTTGTAACAATAAGCAGATTATGTGTATTTTCTCATTGCCCCTTCTTTCTGACACAAAAGATAGCATACTATCTCTTGTCTTATTCTACTTTTTTTTTTTTTAATTTCCTGGAAGTCATTCCATATGGAGTCATAGAGATCATAGAGATCATCCACATTCTTTTTTATCTTCTAGCTCACCACGTCTTTCCTTGGCCACTTCCAGTCTACTAAAAAGCTTATCAAATGCATTCTTCACTTACGTTGTGTGTATTTGATTTCTAACATTTCCTTTCCATTCTTTCTTAGAATGTCCACCTCTCTGTTTACAATACCCATCTGTTCTTGCACATTGCCTACTTGGTCCTTTAGAATGCTTAGCATATTAATCATAGTTATTTTAAATTCCTGGTCGGATAAGCCCAAATTCTCTGCTATATCTGAATCTGGTTCTGATGCTTGTTTCGTCTTTTCAGACTGTATTTTTTGCCTTTGGCACGCTGTGCAATTTTTAGTTGAAAGAGAGACACCAGGTAAATAGCCTTTGAACATGAGTTTTCATGTTAATCTTGCCAGGAGTTAGGCTGTGTTTACCCTTTGCAGTAGCTGGGATTTCCAAGGCTGAAAATGTCTTCTTATGTCCTTGTTTTCCCCTTTTGTTGTCTTTGGGTTTCCCTAGAGACCTATTTTTAAATAGGGTCTAAAGCTTGCAGTTCTTTCCTGTAATCTGCAGGAGCCCTCCTGTTGTGGTGGTAAAGCATGGGAGGAGGAGAAATATTATCTAGTCTTTTAGGGAGTCCTTTAGGGAGCCCTGGTCATGACGTTCTCAAGTGCTTCTCAGCCACCTGCTCCATACTCCTACACCACTTAGGGGAAGAAGGGGCTGGAGTGGGTATTTCCCTCCCCCCAAGTCTGTTAGGCTCTGGTGAAACCTACAGGGGTTAGGCTCTGGTAAAATATTTTCTTTTGAGGACAGGCCATTGTTAAGGAGAACAGAGGGCTCTGGGCTTATTTCAAAGCGATTGATTACCTTTCCCCTTCTCCCTCAGGACCTGGCGGGACTCCTGGAGGTAAAACTCAGGGAAGTGTGGGGTGCCTCTAAGATTGGGCTTTCAGGAGTTTTTATCTCGCAAGTTAACCTCTAGAAATTAGTCATTTACCCTCAGGTGTTCCTACTAGGCTCCAGGTGCGGCTTCTGCTTCCCATACACTGTGATTTTCTGTCCGCCTGTGTCTTTCCAGTTTCCAGAGAGTCAGGATGCCCTGTGATTTCAGTTCTTTAATGGATCTGAAAACAGTGTTGATATTCAGTTGGTTCAGCTTCCCGCACCCCCCACCCCCGTCTTGTGAGGTTGGGAGTGATGAGTTCCAAGCTCTTTGCGTGTCACACCAGAAACTGGAAGTCAATGCTATTGATTTTTGCATATTAATTTTATATCCTGTTATCTAATGAAATTTTTATTGTTTGAATTGCTTTATTATTGATTTTCTAGCACAACTTTCTAGATATGCTAGATATTCTGTCATCTGCTATTAGAGGTTGTTTTATTTTCAATTTTTTTTTCTTTATGCCTTTGTTCTCTTTGGTCAAATTGTACTGACTAGGATCCCCAGAAGGATGTTAAATAGTGGTGGAGATAATGGGTTTCTTGCCTTGTTTCTGCTTTAAGGGGAATAGCTCCTGAGTTTTTTCCATTAAAAAAGAAGCCGGCTTTAGGGCTGAATTTTATATATTTTGTCTTGTTTTCTAAAATATGTGTTTTGTTATTATTTAAGTATGGCAAGGCCAACAGATCAGGAGATGACTTTCATTAAAAAGATAACTTGTTATACCCAGAGCCCCCAAAGAAGGGACATGCCACACCCTGGGGGACCACAAGGGGAAACACCATGGTCAGCCTGGAGGTGGAGGGAGGAGGGGAGAATGTGGTCGGGAACCTTTACTGTGGTTTCCGGGGAAAGGAAGGGTGAGGCAAGGTAAGTAGGCTTACAATAGCTAGCTTGAATAATTTCAGCAGGCCCTTGGGCTTAGGGCCTATCCCTAGTTATCTCTTAATTGGCTCTGGGGTAATTAGGGCAGGAAGATAGTGGTCTGGAATGTGAGAGCCCAGTAAAGGAAGTGGTCTCTTAGACGAGTTGTAGTCTATCTCTAGGAATTAGCTAACACTGGGAGGGGTCATCCCTCTGGGATCCAGCCCAAGTGTCAGAAAATAGGTGACATGGGCCCAGAAAATAAAGTGACATGGTAGTATAGAGCATGTTAAGGAAGTATTCGCCCACTTCTGTTTTCTCATCTTTTAATTTTATCAAAAACTTTTTCAATGTTTATCAAGATAATCCTATGACTCTTCTCTTTAGATCATTAGTATGGTGAATTACCTTAAAATGTTTTCTAATACTGACCAGTTTTTTGATTTCTTGACATAAATTTGGGCCTTTTGGGTGTTTTATTTTAACAAGTCAAGACCCATTTTTATGCCAGTGGTTTTTTTGGTTTGTTTGTTTTGTTTTGAAAGATTTACTTATCTATTTGACACAGAGAAAGAGTCCAAATAGGCAGAGCATCGGGGAGAGGGAGAGGTAGAAGCAGGCTCTCTACTGAGCAGGGAGCCCAATGCGGGACTCAATCCCAAGACCCTAGGATCATGACCTGAGCCAAAGGCAGATGCTTAACTGATTGAGCCACCCAGGAGCCCCGTATGCCAGTGTTTTGCAATGCTTCCTTTACTATCTTGAAATTGAACATTTAGATGATATAACCTACTTATACATCAATAATAATAGCATTAAAATATTTAAGTTTTCATACATAGGATAAATAAAAAGTACGTAACTTGTTATAAACTGACATGTATTTTTATATGTAATAGTCGGATTTTGCTCTGTTCTTAGAATCATTGTGGATGGGCAGCTACAAAAACTGATAATGATGTATTTTCCTGGTAACATCAATAACATAAATATGTTGCCAATTAATGACATACTTTTCAAATGGTTGAATAACTGTTGTTAATACCCAAACAAATCAGAGTACCATTTTGTCTTGATTTATATTAAAGTTGCATGCCTAGGAATTTCAGTGTATATCAAAATGATGCAAAATTGTGTGTGTAAAATAGAATTAGGTTCTAGACCTAGAAAATTATAAATAAATTTTCTACTCATAACAATGATCAGTATGACATTTATTCTTATGTAGGACTGTCCTATGATTTGTGAGACTTCTAGCTCCCCTGGTACCTACCCACCAAATGCCAGTAGTACCCCAACTATTTCTGTAACCAGATTCACCTCCATTTAGTTCATTGCTAGACTAGGTGAACTCTGTTTGGCTCAGCCAATGGCGTTTTTGTTCACAAGTATAATCCATACCCATGGTAATGTCTTTTATGCATAAGACTGCAAAACAGATGAAACTTACAGGAAAATGTTCATCTTCACAAGTAGTAAAAAATGTAAACTAAAATCAGGGATATACCATTTCCTTTAAATTAATTATCGATTTACAAAAATAATACTGAATAATTCAGAGTGGTATGAAATAGGTACTTTTAAATATTTTAATTGTGGTGTGAAAATTTTCAGCAATTTGGCAAGAGTTTTTCAATGTCTATGATCTTAAAATTCTCCCATTTCTTGGGGTCTATGCTAAAGAGTTTGAAAATATAGAGGAGGGGCACCTGGATGGTACATTTGGTTGAGAGTCCCAACCTTTGGTTTCCACTCAGGTCTTGATCTAGGGGTCATGAGATCCAGCCTGCTTGAGATGTTCTCTCCCTCTGCCCTCCTGCTTGTGCTCTCTTGATACAATAAATAAAATACAATAGATACAATAAATAAAATAAATCTTAAAAAAAAAGAAAATACAGAAGAAACTTATGTCATTATGTTATGTTATGTCAAACTTGTGTCATTACCAACAACAACAAAAATGATTAGGAATGTAATAGAAAAAAGTATGATAGAATGACATGGGTATCATCCCACCACTCTGAGGTCATGACCTGAGCCAAACTCAGGAGTCCCACACTTAAACAACTGAGCCACCCACACGCCCCTTTGGGGTTGACTATTTAATAAGTGGGTTAAGTTAAGTGGATAAGCATTTGATAAGAAAATAAAAATAGATACCCCCTCATTCCTTGTGCCAAATAAATTTCAGATGTATTAAAGATCTTAAAAGAAATAATATTAAACTAGAAGAAAATATAGTTGAATATAGCATTACAATGGGGAATACTTTCCTAAGCATAATACCAGAGTAGAAACCATAAAGAAAATAATTGGCTGTATAGTAATCAAAAGCTTCTATACATTGAAAAACTAAAAAATCTCAGCACATGAGAAAAACAAAGAATTAATGCCCTTAAATACCAAGAGTTCTAACATATCAATGAGGAAAAATTCCTTTTTCATATTTAATTTTCATGTCAATTGAAAACTAAGTTTAGAAATTGAATAGGAAATATATAAAATGAATGAGGCTGTAATTAAGTGTACGAAAAATGTTAACTCTCTTCTAAGATTGAAAATGGGGAAAAACTCCAAGATAACAAGCCTTGCAAATCATTTTGGCAAGCATTTAAAGGAATCTTAACATCTAGTAGGAAGAGGCATAGAGGTGAGCATTTTAATATTTTTTTAGTGGGAATGGGAATTGATGCAATCTTTCTTTCTTTCTTTTTTTTTTTTTTAAAGATTTTATTTATCTATTTGACAGAGAGAGATCACAAGTAGGCATAGAGTCAGGCAGAGAGAGAGAGAGAAGCAGGCTCCCCACTGAACAAAGAGCCTGATGTGGGGCTTGATCCCAGGACACTGAGATCATGACCTGAGCCGAAGGCAGCGGCTTAATCCACTGAGTCACCCAGGCACCCCTGATGCAATCTTTCTGTAGATCCATTTGACAACAGGTAGCAAAGCCTTAAAATCTGTATATTCTTATGTGACAATAAAAATTTTGTTTAGAAAGCTTTTTTTAGTAACATGTGAAATAATTTTGTTAAAATGCTGGGTGGAAAAGTTGTATGTGGTGAAGTTTGAAAATACCGGTTTTATTTATTTATTTATTTATTTTTTAAAGATTTTATTTATTCATTAGACACAGAGAGATCACAAGTAGGCAGAGAGGCAGGCAGAGAGAGAGAGGAGGAAGCAGGCTCCCCGCGGAGCAGAGAGCCCGATGCGGGACTCGATCCCAGGACCCTGAGATCATGACCTGAGCCGAAGGCAGCGGCTTAACCCACTGAGCCACCCAGGCGCCCCGGTTTTATTTTTGTAATATTTTTTTATTTTTAAAGATTAAAAAAAAAATTATTTGCTTGTTAGAGAGGGAAAGAGACACAGCGACCAAGCAGGGGGATGGTAGGCAGAGGGAGAAGCAGGCTCCCTGCTGAGCAAAGAGCCTCATGGGGGCCGGGGATCATGACCGGAGCTGAAGACAGATGCTTAACTAACTGAGCCAACCAGGCATCCCCAAAATACAGGTTTTAAAAAGTCTCTAGGGAAGAAATTCAGATTAAAGTACACCGCAGTGCTGTATTATGGAAACTCTCATTTTCAATTTTTAATATTCCAATGCTGCACAAGTGTTTTTACAGCTAAAAAATAAAACTAATTATATTTTACCGAGGTTACTTAATAACTAACCCTGTGCCTGGTAGGGGGTGTTGAATAAATGTTTGTTAAATTGAATTGTTCCCTGGCTACTAAGCCCACCAACAATTTTTTAAACATTTAGAATTCTCTCCTTCCGGAAAGGATTTAAAAACTGGTTCACATAACACTTAATCCCTGGGTACATATGAGTTGAGTAATTCATTAATTATCCAGGCAATATAGAGAATTTACATATTTACATATTAGTGTAGATAGATATCTCCTTGGCACCAAAAAAATTTTAGAACTTTCATGTATTTGCAGATGCTTCAGAATCATTCCCCTTAGGTTCCTCAGGTTAGACAGTTATAACTTTTCTTACTTCTAAATGTAAGGAATTTTCATAGTCAGATTACTTTAGGTCTGTGCATAGTTTTCTTGTAATTTCATTAGGTGGCAATTTAGACACAACTTTTTATAAAGGACATGTTCACGTTTCTAAAATTAACCATGGAAAGAGTCACCGATCCCACATAATGGCATAAATTAAATTCTGCCTCTTAAAAATTTGCAGAGGGACTTCCCAGAAGGGAATTTTTATTAACAGCTAGGTTCTCATAGGGGCCCTTTGGATAATACACCTGTACAGGTGTATCTTTTCCCAGGTACCAGTGTGACTGTACCAATGAGTAAGGCTGCTTCTGGAGTCTAAATACTTCCTGTGCTCTTGAGTTTCTCTCCTCAAGTATCTGGAGATTTTTTTCCTTCAGCTCAAGAAGAAAACATGGCGCCACCTACTAGCATTCTGTAGTATTGCATTATAACCAGGTCTTTCTGGGTTTTGTTCATTTGTCAAACACTTTCTGAACCCCCGGTATAGCCAAGCATAAACTTTAGAGCCCTAAAGATGAGTAACACTGACCCTGCCATGACCGAAATGTCAGTATAGCTGAGAACACAGACGTTATTTGCGGTGTGTGGTGCCAGGAGAAGATGTGTCATTTTAGCCCTGGTACTCAACATGGGCATTGAGGAGACGAGGCTCCAGACAGGGAGACCAGTCTGGAGGCGGTTAATAGAATAGTGTCAGCTATCCAAACGTAAGATTGCCTTTTTGAATTCAAGAGTTGTATTTATTTATCTAGTCACTAAATTGTTCGGTGAAAGCTACCATATTTAACATTTGTTACCTGTCTTCAGGCCACCTGGGGATATCACAGCAATATTTGTCATTTAAACAAATTTGAGATTCTGAGGATTGTCTCACAATGTGAGGTCATCTTTTTTTTTTTTTTTTTTTTTTTTAAGACTTTATTTATTGGGGCATCTGGGTGGCTTAATTGGTTAAGTGGCTGCCTTTGGCTCAGGTCATGATCTCAGAGTCTTGGAATTGAGCTCTGCATTGGGCTCCCTGCTCAGTGGAGAGTCTGTTCTCTCTCTGTCCCTCCCTGCTTTGTGTGCTCTCTCTCACTCTCTGTCTCTCACAAATAAATAAAATAAATAAAATCTTAAAAAAAAAAACTTTATTTACTTGTCAGAGAGAGAATAAGCCGAGGGAGCATTAGGCGGAGGGAGAAACAGGTTCCCTGCTTGGTGGGGCTTGATCCCAGGACTCTGGGATCATGACCGGAGCCAAAGGCAGACACTTAACCAACTGAGCCCCTGAGGCATCCCCATGACAAGCTCATCTTACTGATGGCTGTAATCAAGCATTTTTAGCTTTCTAATATAACTCCTTAAAGAATACACTTGACTTGGCTCTCCGTTTCCCCCTCTCCTTGCTCCTGACAACTGTAAGATGATCTTATTGCATATCTCTCATATGTCAACAGAAGAATCAATGAGTATTAATCACTAATCATATATAAGTGATTCTGGCCAAAAGGCTGGGAAGAGATCAGTTATAAATAGGATCTGGGTTTTAAATTTACTCTGAGCTTCCCTTGCTCCCATCTGCTCTACAAGTGTGATCAGATTGCTAGCTCCTTCAGACTTTCAGATGCCTTAAAAATTCTTGGTCCAAACAGACTGTTTTTTTTTGTATTTCTTTCTCTCATTCAGATCTCAAAATTGTTGAAAAAGATGTGACGGGTCAATTTTCCAGGAGGAAATTTTTCAGGAGAAAAATATTTAACGTCTACCTTCAATGCTTCTTAGCAGTCTTTTAATTCTGTAGTTGAAGGATTCAGAGGCCTACGCACACATTCCTGGTTGATGGCACATTTTATTTTTGAGGCACAACCCTGTGGAAGGGTGTAGATACAATTTATTAATTGCAGTTGCTTTTTAGTATTCTGTTGTGTGACTGTAACATGATTTACTCATTTTCCTGTTAAATATTTAGCCTAGCTGTTGCTTGGTGAATTGTTTCTTTTATTATGTAAGTTTCCCATATATTCTATAAATGCATGGCAGGTTCATAGCTAACAATGTGGATGGTGAAGCTGAGACTGTCTGGGTTTGAATCCCACCGATAGAATCTTGAGAGATTTACTGAGCCTAGCAGTGTCTTGGTTTACTCCTCCGTAGATACGGGGAGTACCTACAGTCATTTCTCTCAGCATTTTCAAAGGTATTACCTCATTACCTTCTAGCATGTACTGTTCCGATAAGAAGTCTGTTGTAATTCCTTGGTAGATAATGTATCTTTTTTCCTATCGCGGCTTTTATAGTTGTCTTTTCATTCTTAATGTTGTTTCACTGTAATGTTTCTCTGTGTGGAATTTATTGTCCTATTTTCCTGCTTGGTATGCAACATGCACGAGAACATATTTCCTCAACTCTGAAAACTTACCCACTTTATTTCTTCAAGTGTTTCTTTGTCGTGCCCTTTATTCTTTTATTTTGGAACCACTCTGAGACATTTCTTTGAATCTCTCAATCTTATCTCAAGGCCTCTTTAGTTCTCATTAATTTTTGAATTGCCTTTCAGTACTGCATTCTGAATTAATTTCTCACTACTCTGTTTTCAGTTCACTGACTTTATCTTTGACTCTGTTGGGTCTAGAGTTTATCCCATCTGTTGCAAATTTTATTTTAATGCTTGTTTTTTTATTTTTAAGAATTCTAATGTTCCTACTAAAAACAGGCCTACTTTGGTTTTATTTCTACTAGTTTTTGTTTTATATTTTTTTCATTTTCAATTGAAGTTCCCACTTTAAAAATCCTACACATATTTACATATGTTTTTGTCAGACTACTGTTCTGTAGTATTAATTTTATATGGAAAGGTTTCAAATCTTGACTTTGTTGGCTGCTTTTTTTTTTGTAACAAGTTTTTTAGGTATTGATTGCCCATTTGTTTATTTTGATTGATTAAAAACAAAACTACTAAGAAAATGAAAGTTGTAGGAGAATGGCATTGTTGAAAAAGGAAGACATTTTACTTTTATTTTATTTTATTATTTTTGTTTATTTTTAAAAAGATTTTATTTCTTTCTTTGATGGAGAGAGAGCTTGCACAAGTGGGGGTGGGGAGTAGTAGGCAGAGGGAGAGGGAAAAGCACACTCCCTTCGAGCCAGGAGCCCTATGTGGGCTTTATTTTTTTTAAGATTTTACTTATTTGAGAGAGAGACAGAGAGTGAGCACAAGCGGAGGGAGGGGCAGAGGTAGAAGCAGGCTCCCCACTGAGCAGGGAGCCCTACACAGCACTCAACCCTAGGTCCTGGGATCATGACCTGCTGAGGGCAGGTGTTTAACTGACAGAGCCACTCAGGCTCCCCTATTTTATTTTTTTTTAAGGATTTTATTTTATTTATTTTATTATTTTTTTTAAAGATTTTATTTATTTATTTGACAGAGAGAGATCACAAGTAGGCAGAGAGAGAGAGGAGGAAGCAGGCTGAGCAGAGAGCCCGATGCGGGACTCGATCCCAGGACCCTGAGATCATGACCTGAGCCGAAGGCAGCGGCTTAACCCACTGAGCCACCCAGGCGCCCAAGGATTTTATTTTTAAGCAATCTCTACACCCAGCCTGGGGCTCAAACTCACAACCCCGAGATCAACAGTCGCATGTTCCACTGACAGAACCAGCCAGGTGCCCTGAAAAAGGAGGAAATTTTAAAAGAATCAGTTGGTTTTAAGCTCCCAAATTTATTTGAAGTTCTAATATGCAGTGGCTTAATTTGGAAAAAAAAATGCATCGTGCCTATGAATATTCAGATGTAGTGATGTGCCACAAATGACTAGAAGATGGGAAGGAGGACTGGTGCAGTGCATTAAATAATAGGGAATATTATGCTACAGGAATTACAACATCTGAACTCAACTGTTGTTTTTCTGGTTATAAACACATTATTGTTTCTTGGGTTAGGAGAAAATTCAAAAGTTTTTTCTTCTGTAGACACCTTCGGGGTGCTGCAGGAACTCAGTATTTTGATGTTCGCCTTCCATTTCTAACATCGGAGAGCCATTTTGCCCTTCCACCGTCAAAGAAATGTAAGGGTTGTTTTCCTCATGCGTGGCTTGGCATCTTCTCTCATTCCATCTTTGTTTATTTTTTAATCTTTCTCAAAGTTATAACGTACATAAGAATCAGCCCCTTCTCTAGTTTCGTTGAAAAACAGGAGCTCCCAGTCCTTCCTTTCTTCCTCTTTTCCACAGAGGCAGCCATTTTCACTTCCTAGCTAGTTATTTTGGTATTTACATCTATGTCTGTAAATACTATAATGGAATGGTTACTTCTTGGTTATCTTTTCAGCATGGGCATTTTCTATTGGTTCTCCACCATGATCAATAATAATGGCAATCACTCCTAACACTTAGTGTTTGCCAGGCAGTTCTCTTGGTACTCCCCATATATTAATTTCTTGAATGGTCATAATCACTCTGGGAAGTGGGTATGATTACTAATGCTGTCTTACAGATGAGGAGACTAAAGCACAGAAAGATTCAGTAATTTGCCCAAGGTCCTACACGCCAGAAATGACTGAGTTGGAATTCAAAGCCTCATGATCTGGCTCTACAGTTTATGCCCTTAACTACTGTGCTCTGCCAGCGCCGGCGTAAGGAGTGAGCTTTCTTTCTTCTTCTGCTCCGCTGTCTGTATTCACCTCTCCACCCCCTCTTCTCCACACACAATTATATTGTAATTTTGCTTAGGTTAATTGTCAGTTTTTACACATGGATTGGAGCCTCACCAGCTGACCTGCAGACTCAGAGCCTAGAGGGGAGTCATCTCTGCTAATCCACAGACATGTGAACAAGAATAAAAATGCATATCGTGGGACACCTCAGAGGCTCAGTTGGTTAAGTGTCCAACTCTTGGTTTCAGCTCAAGTCATGATCTCAGGGTTGTGAGACTGAGCCCGGTGTCAGACTCCACACCTAGAGCTTAAGATTCTCTCTTCCTTTCCCTGTGCCTCTCCACCCACTGCCCCCCCCACCCCAAATGCATATTGTGTATGCAAGAGCCTGTGGTTGTTCATTATGCAGCAAAAGCTGGTTAAACCAACATGCTGAAATGACTTTATTCTACTTCCATGCTTTATTGATAATTTGAGTATAATTATCTCAGTAGGGAGAAAATTTCAGAATCTGAATGCATTGCTTCATTGTTTCCAATCAGTATTTGAGAAATCCAAAGCCATTCTGATTTCTGATCTTTTATGTTTGATATATTTATTTATCTTCGTGAAATCTTCATCTTGTCCCTACTATTCTGAAAGTTTTCATTACTGTGGTTTGGTATGGGTCTGTCTTCATATGGCATTAGGAAGCATTTTCAACCAAGAAACTCATGTCCTTTAGTCATGGGAAATTTCCTTGAATTATTTCATTGCTGAGTATTTCCCCACCATCCCTGCCCACCCCTGAAAGTCCATTTTTAAGATATGGTACCTCCTAGATTGGTACTCTAATTTAAAAACTTTTTTTTTTTATTTTTTTGCTTTATTTCTGTATCTTTGATTTTCTTGGTCTATTTTTTGGGGGGAGGTTTTCCCGATGTTTAAATCCATTTATTCTTCTGGGATTTTCATTTTTGCTGTTATATATAGAATTTTTTTTTTTAAGATTTTACTTTTAAGTAATCTCTGCACCCAACATGGAACTTAAACCAGCAACCCTGAGATCAAGAGCTGTATACTCCACTGACAGACAGCCAGGCACCCCTAGAAAATTTTCAGTAGTTCTTATTGTTCTCTGAATTTTCCATTTGAAATAACATCCTGTTGTTTTGTGGGTGAAGTATCTTTTCTAGTCTCTTTATGGATATTCCTGTTAACTTTTAAAACCTCTCTCCTTGCACAAACTATTTCCTCTAAGTTGATTTTTACCTGTTTCTTACTTTTTCCTGTTTATTTATTTATATTTAAGTATAGTTGACAACACGAAGTTACATTAGTTTCAGGTGTTCAACACAGTGGTTCAGGAGCTCTATATGGGATGCTCTTCTCACTACAAATGTAATTACCATCTGTCACCATACAATGCTGTTACAATACCACTGACTGTATTTTCTATCCTGTACCTCTCATCCCTCTGCCTTATTCATTCCATAAATGGAAGCCTGTATCTCCCACTCTCCTTCACTCATTTTGCCCAACCCCTCTGGCAACCATCAGTTTGTTCTCTATACTTCTGGGTCTATTTCTGCTTTTTGTTTGTTTGTTTCATTTTTTTAGATTACACAGATAAGAGAAATAATTTGGTGTTTGTCTTTCTCTGACGGACTTATTTTACTTAGCATGCATAATACCCTCTAGGTCTACCTGTGTTGTTGCAAATGGCAAAATCTCATTCTTTTTTATGGCTGAGCAATATTTCATTTTCTATATATACCACCTCTTCCTTATCTGTTCATTTATGAGTGGACACTTGGGCAGCTTGCTTATCTTGGCTATTGTAAGTAATGCTGCTGTAATCATAAGGGTGTGTATATCTTTTTGAACTACTATTTTCCTTTTACTATCCAGTAATGGAATTACTAGATCATATGATATTTCTATTTTGAATTTTTTTGAGGAGTTTCCATACTATTTTTCACAGTGGCTGTACCAATTTGCATTCCTGGTTTGTTTCATTTTCTTAGTTTTTGGTCTCCCTCCACTTTGCCTCATGTCTTTAGTTCAAGACAGTCTGTTTTATTCTCTCCAGAGAGTAAACTTCAACTTTTTGACTCGGATGTGGAACAGGTAGCTTAATAGCTTCGTAGAGTGAAGGAGAGGATTTTAGTACTTGGTTTCTTTTTTTAGCAGACTTTCAAACAGTCCACTGTATTGTGCCCCAATCCAGGGGCACCTGGCTGGCTAAGTAGATAGATGTGACTCTCAATCTTGGGGTTGTGTACTCAAGCTCCACATTGGGTGTAGAGCTTATTTTTTTTTTAAAGGTTCTGTTTATTTATTAGAGAGAGAGAGCACAAGCACGGTGAGGGGCAGAGAGAGAGGGAGAGGGAGAAATTTCAAGCAGACTCTGCACTGAGTGCAGAGCCTGATGTGGGGCTCAGTCTCATGATCCTGAGATCATGACCGGAGCCAAAACCAGGAGTTGGGCACTTAATTGACTGAGCCACCCAAGCGCCCCTGGAGAGCTAAGTTTAAAAACAAACAAATAAACTGTGACTCTTATATTTGTTTTTTTTTTTTTTAAGATTTTATTTATTTATTTGACAGACAGAGATCACAAGTAGGCAGAGAGGCAGGCAGAGAGAGGAGGGGAAGCAGGCTCCCTGCTGAGTAGTGAGCCCAACACGGGGCTTGATCCCAGGACAGGTCTTCACAGACAGACCTATCTTCCCCTCTGTCCTTGGACTGTACAAGCAGAAACTGCACTGCCTTCCACCCAAGGCTCTGTCCATCTGACCTGGTCATGCCAGACCTCTCTGAGGATGACTCTTACATCTTCACACTCTTTCTCTCCATTGGCTCCACTCTCCCATCCTAGGAAGAAACTTCTCTGAAGTCAGCTTGCCCCCCACATCACTATGTCGTATTTTTTCCTTTCCTTCCCTGCTAAATTTCTCAAGTTGCTTCAGTATCTTCACCATTCATCAATTTCTACTCTTGTGTAATCTGGTTTGAACTGGTCCCGTTTGCTCCAGTTACTCCTGCCACGTGAGAAGTACCTCAAACAGAGTAGCTTAAAACAACCATCATTTTATTTTGTTCACAATTTTGTGAGTCAGCAATTTGAGGAGGGCTTAGCTGTGCAGTTCTTCTTTGGGTCTTTCACAGTTGCAAGAGGGTGTTGGCTGGGGATGAAGGCTTGGTTGGGCAGGCATCCAGAATGGCTCACTCACATGGCCGGCAGTTGCTGCTGACTGTTGTCTGAAAGCTCAGCTGGGTCTGTCTATTGGAACACGTCCACATGGTCTCTCCAGCATGGCAGGCAGGCTCAGGATAATCATGGTAGCCAGCTTCCCCCAGAGAAAGTGTTGGCCAGAGGTCCAGGAAGATGCTACATGGTTTTTCCCTGCAGCACCAGAAGTCACACAGCGTTTACTTATACTCTCCTGTACTGACTGAACCATCATCAGCCTGCCCAGATCCATGGGGAGGGGACATAGACTCCATTTCTCAATGAGAGGAGTGTCAAAGAATTTTGGGACTATGTTTTAAAACTGCCACAGTTCACCTTCTGGTCGTAGATTATTTGCATTTTTCCTACATGCAGAATACTTGTTCTTTCCCATTATAGCATCAGGGTCTGGGTCAGGATCTTGTCATTGAAGTCAGGTCCCCAAGCAGAAGAGGCTTTTTGAATGAGGTTCCTTGAGTATAGTTCCTCTCAATATGAAGATCTGTGATTTGCTTTTCATTCACCTAAACTAAAATGTCAAGTATGGGTTAATTGTATTGACACTACTATCAGAAAAATAAATGGAAGGTTGTGCCTGGGTGGCTCAGACAGTTAGGCATCAGACTCTTGATTTGGCTCAGGTCATGATCTCAGGGTTGTGAGATCAAGCTCTGTGTGTGGTTCCACTCTGAGTGTGGGGCCTTTAGGATTCCTTCTCTTCTTCTGCCCCTCTGCCCTGCTCACACTCTCTTGCTCTTTCTCTCTCTCTCAAAACAAAAAAACAAAAAACAAAAGAAAATGTGAGGCACACATTAGTCACTGGGATGTAGCCATTCTGAAATCCATCTGGATACACGTTTTTAGTCCCCTAATTAGAGCTCAGTCCTATTTTCTGGAAGTTATTCCTGTGGCTTTGGCTGGCTCTTTGGATTTCTAGTTCGCTGCTCAAAGTCATTGTTCCTTTTTCCTTTAAAAAGTGGCCCATGTTTGGGACACCTGGGTGAATTAGTTGGTTAAATGTCTGGCTCTTGATTTCAGCTCAGGTCATGATCTTAAGGCTGTGAGATCAAGCCCTGTGTTGGGTTCCGTGCTGGGTGTGGAGCCTGCCTGAAATTCTCTCTCCTTCTACCCCTCCCCTCATTTCCCTCTCTAAAAAAAAAATAACCGAAAAGTTGGTGGATGGGATGCCTAAAAGCCTCTTTTCTTTTTTTTAAATTTAAGTTCAATTAATTAACATATAATCTATTATTAGTTTCAGAGGTAGAGGACAGTGATTCATCAGTTGTATATAATACCCAGTGCTCATTGTATCACGTGCTCTCCTAATGTCCATCACCCAGTTATTTCATTCCTACACCCCCTACCTTCTAGCAACCCTCAGTTTGAGGGATAAAGAGTCTCTTATGGTTTGTCTCCCTCTCTGTCTTGTTTTATTTTTTCCTCTCTTCCCCTATGATCCTCTGTTTTGTTTCTTAAATTCCACATATGAGTGGAGCATATGGTAACTGTCTTTCTCTGACTTATCTCACTTATCATAATACCCTCTAGTTCCATCTTCATTCATTCATTGGAAATGGCAAGATTTTGGTGGTTGAGTGGAGTTCCACTGTATATATATGTACCAACTCTTCTTTACCCATCATCTGTCAGTGGACATCTGGTCTCTTTCCATAGTTTAGCTATTGTGGATAATGCTGCTATAAACACTGGCATGCACGTGCCCCTTCAGATCATGATATTTATACCTTTGATGTAAATCCCTAGTAGTGCAATTGCTGGGTCATAGGGCAGCTCTATTTTCAACTTTTTGAGGAATCTCCATACTGTTTTCCAGAATGGCTACACCAGCTTGCATTCCTACCAACAGTGTAGGAGGTTCCTTTTTCTCTGCATCATTGCCAACATCTGTCATTTCCTGAGTGATTAATTTTAGCCATTCTGACTGGTGTGAGGTTGTGCCTCATTGTGGAAAAAGCCTCTCTTCATTTTGTACTGTCTCTGTCCCTTCAAGTCAAAGCTGATACAATTCCTTTAAAAACTTCATGAGATTCCTTTGTATCAATTCATAATCCACTGCATTAGACAAAAGACATGTCCTCAAATCTCTTCAAGATAAGTCCTCTCTACCTTGGGCTATCTGTAAGTTTTCTGAGTGAGATAGTGCCTTTATGGTTCCTACAATCTCTGTTTTTTAGAAAATACAGCCTACCAGGCAAAACCTTACAATCCTTAATAGAGTGTATGTCTTAAAAGGTCAGTGAAAGCACCATTTAAAAACTTCCTGAGGTCTCAACAAAGCATGTTGTAGTCACACACTTGGCCTCATTTTTACCCGAAGATGTTTTCCCATCAGTGCCCTGGGCTTAATATTTTCTGTGATGTCCTTTCCTACTTTGAGAATTTTCTGGTAAGAGATACAGAGATGAGAACTAGTTTTATTTTTGAACCAGAAAGTTCTAGTTCTTTTATATTTTCTGTAAATTCTGCTTGAAATGGAATAGTACCTTTTTTTCTTTTAGATCATTTTCTGTCTAGAACTTATGATACCCAGGTTTTTTTTTTTTTTTTTAATATTCTGCTTGGAAACCTCCTTAGCCAGATTAATCAGCTCATCAAATATATTTTTGATTTTCCACATTAGTACAGGTGAAAGTTTGCTAAACCATTGGCCATTTTATTACAAGAGTCTGCTTTCCTTTTGTTTCCAATAACATTTCCCTCATTTTCCTTTAAGCCATCACTGACAGCCTCCTTAAGGTACATCTCACTTTCACTAGGTCTCCTCAGAGCCTTGACACGTCACATGGTTCCAGTCCCAAAGCCAGTACCACCTGCCTAAAGTACTTCACTTCTGGTGCCAAAATCTGTTCATCATTTTTGCTGTGTAACAAATTACCCCCACAAACCTAGCAACTTAAAACATCCAACCATTTAACTCTGTACATGATTTTGTGGAATGAGAGTTGGGGAAGGGCTGGATGGCAGCTCCTGCTTGGGGTCTCTAATGTAGCTGCCATCTGATACCTGCTGGGGCCACCACCATCCAAAGGCTTTGACAGGGCGGATGTCCACAGTGACTGACTCAGGTGGCTGCTGGGAGATGCTGGCTGGCTGTCAGGTGGAGGTTCACCTTACCTGTCACCTGGGGCACGCACTCATGGCCCCCAGCACAGCAGCCTCAGCATGGTTAAATTTCCACATGGGGTCTGGTTTCACCCAAAGTGAGCACCCCGAGGAGACCAGCTTCAGTTGCACGGCATTTTCCAACCTACTATCAGAAGCCATGTAGTATCTCTTCTGCTATATATACTCTATTCATCAGAGCAGTCATAAGCCAGCCCAGGTTCAAGGGGAAGGGGCATAGATACACCTGTCATGGGAAGAATGCAAAAATATGGGAGGGGGCATGTTTGAAAAATTGCCGCACCATCCTACTGAGACTTTGTTCAAACGTTAGCAATAACTTTCTCATCAATAAGTGCCGCAACCTCTTCATAGTCCTCATTCCACTCAACTAGGGCACTTGCAACTTAATTGAAATTTACTTCTCTTTCTTGGGCTATTTCCACAGTTACCTTCTCACTGTTCCCATAACTCCTTTGAATTTCACCCCTTCCCCCAAAGATTATCTCTTTTCTCTTGCCCCTTAGATGCAAGCCCTATCCTAAGCTGGCATCTCCTGCCACTCAGGTAGCTCCCTTGAGCTCTGGAGATGTATTTGTGTCTGCTCAGTACTCCTTTCTTTGAGGAGAGATAGCCCTTTCCATTGTAGTGATGAACAGTTGTAGTCTTTGTTAGAAACAGAATTCCATTAACACAGATCGAGGGAGGAGATTTTAAAGAAGGGAGAGGTGTTGGCAGGGCTGAGAGAACCAACAGCAAGAAGCCGGTCTCATCCCTCAGTCTGAAGGAGAAAGAGGAAACAATGTTATGTTATGACCAGTACCCAGTGAGAGCTCCAGTTTTATAAAATCAGTGCTCAGCAATAGCTGTATAGAGAGAGAGAGAGAGAGATCTGCTGACATTTTGCAACCTGAAGCAAGCGGGGAGCAGGGAAGCAGCAACTGCTGCCCTGAACAGGACAGGGGAGGATGGAGACCTGATCTAGGAGATGGTAAATGGACAGTAACTACC
Organism: Mustela erminea; assembly: GCF_009829155.1. Classification (NCBI taxonomy): domain Eukaryota; kingdom Metazoa; phylum Chordata; class Mammalia; order Carnivora; family Mustelidae; genus Mustela; species Mustela erminea. The sequence continues at coordinate 76,766,217 of NC_045628.1, forward strand.
AGCACATTTGACTTGGGTTTGGCCAAGGAGAGTTCTCTATCCTCTTTGCCTTATGGTTGGTTAAGTGTTGGGCATGTGATCTAAACTCAGCTAAATAGAATCATACCTGTGTCTTTTCCTCATGTTGTCAGGTTCTCTGGGACAGGGACTCTGAGGACCTTGGAAGCCTGGAGCTGTCAGGGAACAACTTGTTGACAGATGGCTGGAATCCATATGTGAATCAAGACAAACAGAAGCAAGCTGAGCTGAAAGGGGGGTGGTAAAGAGAAACAAAAGTATTTTAGGAAGAGAACACAGCATTCTCTTTCTGGGCATGTATTGAACTTATTACTTGCTCAGTCAAGGAGAACTGTGTTGCACCGTTTTTCAGAACTAAGCAAGCACTGTTCTTGTTGACAGTTGTGAGAAGCTTGGATTTTTGGGCTGCACTGACTTGTTAGTGAATTGTTGCTAATTTTCAGAAGTGGGGTGTGGTGCTGAAGTGAGGCTCTCACTGAAGGGTAGAGATGGCTTTAGAGCTTTTTGTGGGGTCCCGTGTTCATGACTTGGAACTAGGGTTAAATAAAACATCTTTTTTTCTTTCTTGAACTTACAGAATCAGAACTTTTCCCCCTTAGAATGCAGAGGATGTTTTTTAATTCAGCCACACTTGTGCCTTGGATTTCCCTGTAGTGTATTCTAATAGATTTCTCTTCCCCTTTTATTTTTAAAAGCTGGTTGAGTAGGTTTCTGTTTCTTTCAACCTGAAGACCAGTCTATCACCCATCCTCATGGCTTTCTATATCCCTTCTGAAATGATGACCCCAAATTTACATTTTTTAAAAAAATTTATTTTTTTATTTGGGAGAGAGTGAGTGAGGGGCTGGTAGGGGCAAAGGGAGAGGGCGAGAGAAACTCAAGCAGACTCCACGCCAAGTGCAGAGCCCAACGTGGGGCTCCATTTCATGTCTAAGATCATGACCTGAGCCGAAACTAAGAATCAGATGCTTAACTGACTGCATCACCCAGACTCCTCTTCAAATCTACATTTTTAAAATTTAAATTCAATTAATTAACATATAGTATATTATTAGTTTCAGAGGTAGAGTTCAGTGATTCCTTAGTCTTGTATAATACCCAGTGCTCATCACATCATGTGCCCTCCTAAATGCCCATTACCCAGCTGTCCCATCCCCTACACCCTCTCCTCCAGCAACCCTCAGTTTGTTTCCTATAGTTATAGGAACCCTCAGTTTGTTTCCTATAGTTACGGTTTGTCTTCCTTTCTAATTTTGTCTTGTTTTATTTTTCCCTCCCTTCCTCTATGTTCCTCTGTTTTGTTTCTTTTTTTTTTTAAGATTTTATTTATTTATTTGACTGACAGAGATCACAAGTAGGCAGAGAGGCAGGTAGAGAGAGAGGAGGAAGCAGGCTCCCTGCCAAGCAGAGAGCCCGATGCGGAACTCGATCCCAGGACCCTGAGATCATGACCTGAGCCGAAGGCAGCGGCTTAACCCACTGAGCCACCCAGGTGCCCCTTTGTTTTGTTTCTTAAATTTTACATATGAGTGAAATCATATAATTGTCTTTCTCTGATTGACTTGTTTCATTTAGTACAATACCCTCTAGCATTGCAAATGGCAAGATTTCATTTTTTTGATGGCTCAGTACTGTTCCGTTGTATATTTCAAGTCTACATTTTAAATACGACCTTGTCTCTTGAGCTCTCTTGATGTGTCTTCAGTTTCCCGCTCTAAACATCTCTATTTGGCTATTTCTTACATTTCCAGCTGGACAGTCCAAGTTTGAATTTATTTTCCTTCCCCCAAACCTTCCCTTTCCTTCTAGAGTCTGTATTTTAGCTAATCCAGTTATCCAGACAGTGATCTCAGAGTTGTTGTTGACTTCCACCTCTCCCTTTCCTCCTGCCTACCTCTATCCCACCGGTCGTTAAATCCTATTGATATTGTGTGACTTTTTTCACTTTAAAACTTTATAGTGGATAGATAATATACTCACACTGTTGAAACTCTAAAGTATAAAGCTTGATAGTTTTCTTTCTGTCCTGTTCCTTGGGCATGTAGTTCCCCTTCTAGGAGATAGCCAATGCTATCAGTTTCTTGTAAAGTCTTTGAGAGATAATATGAATACACGTATAAACATTCTTTTCCTCCTTTTCGCATGACCAGTACTATACACATGGTATTGTGTATCTTGGTCTTTGCACTTAGCAATACATTGTGGAGATCATTCCTTATAAGTAACTTGAGAAAAATGACTGCGTAGTATTCCGTGGTATGGATGCACTTACATTTACTAACAAATCCCCCATGACAGGGGATTCTATGGGCTTCTCTCTGGTGGGTGGAGTTGTGCTGAATCTGACTCATGGTAATGATATTGCCTGTGGTTACTCAGCTAACAGGAGGGAAGAACCCAGTGTCACCAACACTCCAAAAGAACATTGAGGGGTCCACAGCAGTTGGGTTCAAAAGCTGGGGTCCTGGACTGAGGGACCTTTCCTAGACAGGGCCTGGACATTTTGAGGCAAAAATCATTTTGTAGTAAGATTTCCCTTGGGTCTCAGACTATCTTCTGAATTAGTGGAAGCCTGTTGGCCTCCTATAATGCTGGTAGCCTGGCAGAAATGTGGCAGTTTGAATTTGCATCCCAATGCTATGTTTGAAATGTGTGTAAGTGCGTGACTAGCATTAAGCAATGTGTTTTATTTATTTATTTGTTTTTTAAAGCAGTATGCTCAAACTCATGACCTGAGGTCAAGACCTGAGCTGAGATCAAGAATCGGGTGCTTCAATTAATTATGGACTTATTTCCCTAAATATAGGATTTTAAGTATCTCTCAGTACAAGGCATTTTGATAAACAGATCCAAATTCTAATTTCTAAATTCTAAATTCTTAACTCTTGGTTGAGAATTTAGAAATCCATGAATGCATTCAATACTTGAACATATACTGTACATAATATTTACAGCGTGTTTTTATTTAGTTATCTGTTTCTATATAAACCAAAATAGCAACTATAATAATGCTAACAATAGGAGAACTTTAAGAATTTTAAAAATAAATAAATAAATAAAAGCTCATACCTGCTCAAAAAAAAAAAAAAAAAAAAAAAAGAACCGGGTGCTTTGGGGAGCCTGGGTGGCTCAGTGGGTTAAAGCCTCTGCCTTCAGCTCGGGCCATGATCCCAGCGTCCTGGGATGGAGCCCCAAATGGGGCTCTCTGCTCAGCAGGGAGCCTGCTTCCTCCTTTCTCTCTGCCTGCCTCTCTGCCTACTTGTGATCTCTCCCTCTGTCAAATAAATAAATAAAATCTAAAAAAAAAAAAAAAAACAAGAATCAGAAACAAAAAAAACCCAAGAATTTCTTTTGATGGCTGCATAGTATTCCATTGTATATATATACCACATCTCCTTTATCCATTCATCTGTTGATGGACATCTAGGTTCTTTCCATAGTTTGGCTATTGTGGACATTGCTGCTATAAACATTCGGGTGCACGTGCCCCTTCGGAGCACCACGTTTGTATCTTTAGGGTATATACCCAGTAGAGCAATCGCTGGGTCATAGGGTAGCTCTATTTTCAGTTTTTTGAGGAGCCTCCACACTGTTTTCCAGAGTGGTTGCAACAGCTTGCATTCCCACCAACAGTGTAGGAGAGTTCCCCTTTCTCCGCATCCTCACCAGCATCTGTCATTTCCTGACTTGTTAATTTTAGCCATTCTGACTGGCGTGAGGTGGTATCTCATTGTGGTTTTGATTTATTTTATTTCCCTGATGCCGAGTGATGTGGAGCATATTTTCATGTGTCTGTTGGCCATCTGGATGTCTTCTTTGCAGAAATGTCTGTTCATGTCCTCTGCCTACTTCTTGATTGGGTTATTTGTTCTTTGGGTATTGAGTTTGCTAAGCTCTTTATAGATTTTGGACACTAGCCCTTTATCTGATATGTCATTTGCAAATATCTTCTCCCATTCTGTCAGTTATCTTTTGGTTTTGTTAACTGTTTCCTTTGCTGTGCAAATGCTTTTGATCTTGATGAAATCCCAATAGTTCATTTTTGCCCTTGCTTCTGTTGCTTTTGGCTATGTTCCTCGGAAGAAGTTGCTGCGGCTGAGGTCAAAGAGGTTGCTGCCTGTGTTCTCCTCAAGGATTTGGATGGATTCCTTTCTCACATTAAGGTCCTTCATCCATTTTGAGTCTATTTTCGTGTGTGGTGTAAGGAAATGGTCCAATTTCATTTTTTGGCATGTGGCTGTCCAATTTTCCCAGCCCCATTTATTGAAGAGGCTTTTTTCCATTGGACATTCCTTCCTGCTTTGTCAAAGATTAGTTGACCATAGAGTTAAGGGTCTATTTCTGCGCTCTCTATTCTGTTCCATTGATCTATATGTCTGTTTTTGTGCCAGTACCATACTGTCTTGATGATGATAGCTTTGTAATAGAGCTTGAAGTCTGGAATTGTGATGTCACCAACTTTGGCTTTCTTTTTCAATATTTCTTTGGCTATTCGAGGTCTTTTCTGATTCCATATAAATTTTAGGATTATTTGTTCTATTTCTTTGAAAAAACTGGATGGGATTTTGATAGGAATTGCATTAAATGTGTAGATTGCTTTAGGCAGCATAGACATTTTCACAATATTTGTTCTTCCATGAGCATGGAACATTTTTCCATTTCTTTGTGTCTTCCTCAATTTCTTTCATGAGTACTTTATAGTTTTCTGAGTATAGATTCTTTGCCTCTTTGGTCAGGTTTATTCCTAGGTATCTTATGATTTTGGGTGCAATTGTAAATGGGATTGACTCCTTAATTTCTCTTTCTTCTGTCTTGTTGTTGGTGGAAAGAAATGCAACTGATTTCTGTGCATTGACTTTATATCCTGACACTTTACTGAATTCCTGTACAAGTTCTAGCAGTTTTGGAGTGGAGTCTTTTGGGTTTTCCACATATAGTATCATATCATCTGCAAAGACTGATAGTTTGACTTCTTTGCTGATTTGGATGCCTTTAATTTCTTTTTGTTGTCGGATTGCCAGGGCTAGGACTTCTAGTACTATGTTGAATAGTAGTGGTGACAACGGACATCCTTACTGTGTTCCTAACCTTAGTGGAAAAGGTTTCAGTTTTTCTCCATGGAGAATGATATTTGCAGTGGGTTTTTCATAGATGACTTTGATAATATTGAGGTATGTGCCCTCTATCCCTACACTTTGAAGTTTTAATCAGGAAGGGATGCTGCACTTTGTCAAATGCTTTTTCAGCATCTATTTAGAGTATCATATGGTTCTTGTTCTTTCTTTTATTAATGTATTGTATCATACTTATTGATTTGTGGATGTTGAACCAAACTCGCAGCCCTGGAATAAATCCAGGGCTTGGTCGTGGTGAATAATCCTTTTAATGTACTGTTGGATCCTGTTGGCTAGTATTTTGGTGAGAATTTTCACATCTGTGTTCATCAAGGATATTGGTCTGTAATTCTCTTTTTTGATAGGATCCTTGTCTGATTTTGGGATCGAAGTGATGCTGGCCTCATAAAATGGGTTTGGAAGTTTTCCTTCCATTTCTGTTTTTTGGAACAGTTTCGGGAGAATAGGAATTAATGCTTCTTTAAATGTTTGGTAGAATTCCCCTGGGAAGCCGTCTGGCCCTGGGCTTTTGTTTGTTTGGAGGTTTTTGACAACTATTTCACTCTTACTGCTTATGGGTCTGTTCAGGTTTTCTATTTCTTCCTGGTTCAGTTGTGGTAGGTTATATGTCTTTAGAAATGTATCCATTTCTTCCAGATTGTCAAATTTGTTGGCGTAGAGTTGCTCATAATATGATCTTATAACTGTTTGTATTTCTTTGGTGTTGGTTGTGATCTTTCCTCTTTCATTCATGATTTTATTTATTTGGGCCCTTTCTCTTTTCTTTTTGATAAGCCTGGCCAGGGGTTTATCAATCTTATTAATTCTTTCAAAGAACCAGCTCCTAGTTTCATTGATCTGTTCTATTTTTTTTTTTTTTTTTAGTTTCTATTTCATTGATTTCTGCTCTGATCTTTATGATTTCTCTTCTCCTGCTGGGTTTAGGCTTTCTTTGTTTGTTCTTCAGCTCCTTTAGGTGTAGGGTTAGGTTGTGTACTTGAGACCTTTCTTGTTTCTTGAGAAAGGCTTGTACCGCTATATATTTTCCTCTCAGGACTGCCTTTGTTGTGTCCCACAGATTTTGAACCATTGTGTTTAGATTATCATTTGTTTCCATGAATTTTTTCAATTCTTCTTTAATTTCCTGGTTGACCCATTCATTTTTTAGAAGGATGCTGTTTAGTCTCCATGTATTTGGGTTCTTTCCAAATTTCCTCTTGTGATTGATTATTTTTTTATTATTATTTTCAGATTTTTAACAAATTTATTTTTTAAAATAAGATTTATTTATTTTAGATTTTTTATTTTTAAAAGATTTTTTAAAAGATTTTCTAAAAAGATTAAAAAAATTTTTTTAAAAGATTTTTGTAAAAAAAGATTTATTTATTTATTTGAGAGAGAGAGAGAGCAGTGGGGAGGGACAGAGGGAGAGGAAGAGAGACTCTTAAGCAGACTCCATGCTGAGTGCAGAGCCCAATGCAGGGCTCTATCTCACAACTCTGAGATCACGACCTGAGCTGAAACCAAGAGTCAGATGCTTAACCAGCTGAGCCACCCAGGTGCCCCGTGTCAGTTCTCTTGTCTGTAAAATGAGTGGCTGCATCCATTTTCTGGCCTGGCTCCTCATGGCTATAGGAGCTGAGGCTCTCAGAGGCCCTAATCATCAAGGAAACTTCCTCCAGTGTGATTCACCTTCCCAGGTACTTACCATAAGCCAAATGCTGGGCTGGCCCCTGAGGAGTTGCAGGTGGGTAACAGCACATAGTCTGTGCTCATAGGGAGTATTTTTTGCTCATAGGCAGTGAGAGAGCAGACAGAGGGTCTTGGATATCATCAAATGTGTTCCGCATAGACAGGCACAGGGCCTGGGTGTCAGGGGGTGACTCAGCCCAGCCTGGAGCAGCATTCTGATGGAAGCTTCCATCAGAACCAAGAAGAAATTCCATGACTGGGCAAGATGAATACAGGGAAAGGGGTGGAAGGGGAGCTGGGGGTGCACAGGCATAGAGGTACACAACAGAGTGGGAGTGTTCTGTGGGTTGTGGGCTGTGGGCAGCCTGGGAGCCGAAGGCTGGCCCAGGAGTGTCTGTTCCTTCCATGGTGGGCTCCATGGTGGGCTCCTCTTCTTGCTGGCAGGAGTCGGGGAAGTGCCACAATTGCATTTGCCTCTGAGATTTTGTACTCTGGTAACAGTGGGAGAGGCAGGGGCAGGAGGATACAGCAGGAGGGACAGGAGTGACCAGGAAGACCACTTAGAGGTGAGGCTATTGTAATGGTCCAGAGGCCTGAACTAGGGAAGAAGGAGGAGAGAAGGTGAGGTCAGATTTGCAAGGCTTAGTGCAGGGCAAGACACCTTCAGTGTCCACTGGGATGTAGCAGGAAGCCCGTCCCCTAAGTGCCACCTCCAGAATGGCCCTGTCATCTACTGTGCAGGGGTCAAGGATGATTAGAATCAAAGGGGCAGCATATGCTGATTCTGGTTGGCTCTTGGCTCTACATTTTTCCTTTTTCCCCAGTGGAGTTCAAGTTTGTTGGTCTTTGTACCAGGATACAAGGGCCTGTTTACTCAAATGGTGGCCTAGAGCTGATTATGAAACTTTTGGAGATGGTCTGTTATCATCATCATTATTTATTTGTATTTCTTTACCAGAATTTTAGCCCAAAGGTGGGGCTTAAGGGCCATAGTGGGGCCTATATTTTCTATTGGGATATTTTCCAACATTTTTATTCGGTTTTCCTCTTGTGTAGATGCTGGCTTTTGATAGAGATCAAGAAACATACTAGTGATAAATAGTTTTTATTTCGGTGGTAATTAAACTTTCTGTGAGACAATTTCCCTTTCTTCCTCCATCCCTCTAATAAGAGTAATATCAAAATGAGTAACCAACATACCTTCCTCTTAAAGGAACTGCAGTTCAGCAGAGGGAACAGCAGGGAACATGGGTGGCACAAGAGAGTAAATAAGAAGAGGGCAACAGAGTGGGAGGGGCCTTGGGAAGGAGTCGCCAGCCTCAAAGCTCCATCTGGAACAGGGATGGCAGTTACAGGGCCTGTATTGTCCAAACTAAAGAGACACATGGAGACCACAGTTCCCAAACCCCTCAAAACCCCATTCCTGGAAGCGGTCAGGGCTGGAGAACAGACAAGCTGAAGCTTTGAGGCTAACGGTAGAAAGTCCTAGCCAGGCGATGGATGTGGGCAATCGTGTGTGTGTGTGTGTGTGTGTGTGCGCGCGCGCGCAGCAGGGCCTTGGAGCTCACCAGGAGAGAGAGAAGCTCTAGAGTGAGACTGTCTGGGTTTAAATCCTGACTCAGGCACTTACTTACCTGTGTAACCTAGTGGGAATTTCTTAATCTCTCTGTGCCTCAGTTTGCTCTTCTGTAAAAAAAAAGGATGAGAATATCTTATCTCAGGGTGTTCGTGAAGACACTTTGCAATAAGATAATTAGAGTAAGCACTCAAAAATACTCTCTCTCATAGTTATTTTTTTTTTAAGATTTTATTTATTTATTTGACAGAGAGAGATCACAAGTAGATGGAGAGGCAGGTGAGAGAGAGAGAGAGGGAAGCAGGCTCCCTGCTGGGCAGAGAGCCCGATACGGGACTCGATCCCAGGACCCTGAGATCATGACCTGAGCCGAAGGCAGCGGCTTAACCCACTGAGCCACCCAGGCGCCCCTCTCTCATAGTTATTAATATATTAATATAGTTATTATTTTTATGACAATTGACCACAATTGGACACCAATTTTCACTCATGATGACAAAAAATAAGGTAAATAAAAAATAAAGCAAAGTTCTCCCAGAATCAAGAAATTAGGACAAAAACTCTGAACAAGAGAGGATATTCAGATATAATAATCTTATGAAAAGATATTCAACATCAGTAATGTTTAGAGACACACAAATGAAAACCAGGTGGTTATACCACCACACACTTATCAAAATGGCACAACGAGGAAGACAAGTAATACTGAGTTTTGTTGTGATGGAAATGTAGATTAATAGAACCCCTTTGAAAATTATCTGTTGACAGCATCCCCTTAAGCTAAACATATGCACAACCGAGGAATGTCCATCTCAACCCAGCGCAGACTCAACAGATATCTGTGTGGTGGTCATCAGAAGATGCCTACGAGGGGCACCTGGCTGCCTCATTGGATAGAGGGTGTGACTCTTGATCTCGGGATTGTAAATTCAAGCCCCACTTTGGGGTAGAGATTACTTAAGAATAAAATCTTTAAAAAAAAAAAATGCACCACGTGGTTCATAGCTTCATTATTTGCAAAAGCACCAAAGTGGAAACTGCCCAAGCATTCATCAACAGTAGAATAGATGAATAATCCCTCGTACACTCAGACAGTGGAGTACCTGACAGCAAGTGGATGGCCGGACAAACTGCACTTAGTGCAAAGCTTTGAGTAAACTTCACAAAGATGATGCAGAGAAAAAGAAGCTAAAGACAGGAGCACCTGGGTGGCTCAGTGGGTTAAGCCTCTGCCTTTAGCTCAGGTCATGATCTCAGGGTCCTGGGATCGAGCCCCACATTGGGCTCTCTGCTCAACGAGGGGCCTGCTCCCCTCCTCTCTGCCTGCCTCTCTGCCTACTTGTGATTTCTGTCTATCAAATAAATAAATAAAATCTTAAAAAAAAAAAAAAGAAGCTAGAGACAAAGTGTACAAACCATGATTCCATTTATGTGAAGTTCAGGACCAGGCAACGGTGTTTAATATTGTTGAGGGATAGGATTCTGGGTGTGAAAATCATGCCTTATGACTTGTAGTCAATTCCAGACCTAAGGGGCAGAGACTGGCTTGACCTTACATGGACTCGACCTTGCACATGGATACTACTCTGCTACTCCAGCTGGAGGCAGAGAGGTTCCTCTCAAGGGCAAGAGCTGAGCCAATGAAGAGCTACCATGTTTTCAACCCCCGGTTCACTCCCATGGACTTTTAGTTTATAATAGCCTTCCCAATTTACACTCTTTTTCCTTAAAGAGGCATGCCTCTCCTTTGTTCCCCGGACTTGCCTGTGCTTTTGCTGTAGCTTATTTGTGTCATCTTACAATTATCTTTTATTCCTGAATAAGCCCATCTCTTGCTGATAAGAGCAATTTTTATTTATTTTATTTTTATTTTGCGGTTTTTATTTTTAAGTTTACTATGGATTACGTTTGGTGGGGGAAGGGAGTTGTGGCTAAAATAGTAGCTTCTGTGGGTGCTGGTCATTTTTTTTTTAAGATTTTATTTATTTATTCAACAGACAGAGATCACAAGTAGGCAGAGAGGCAGTCAGAGAGAGAGAGAAAGGGAAGCAGGTTCCCTGCTGAGCAGAAAGCCCGATGCGGGTCTCGATCCCAATACCCTGGGATCATGACTTGAGCCGAAGGCAGAGGTTTTAACCCACTGAGCCACCCAGGCACCGCTCATGTTGTGTTTCTTGATCTGGTTTCATGAATGTGGATATTGAGATTTTGTGAGTTGTGTACTTCTCTATGTGTGCATTGTACTTGAATAAAACATTTAGCTCGAAAGTCACCACCAAGCTTGGAGCATTCTTCTTACACACAGCTTCATTCCAGGCTCCAGAAACAAAACCACTCCCTCTCTTTCCTTCAGTAAAAGGATCTAAGGACCATGCCAGGGAATGAGGCCTCTAGGAGCACTGGTTTCTGGGACTGGCAAGTGAAGTTACTGCCTTGCTCATCGCTTTGTTCAGCCCAAAGCTGGGCATGAAGTGATGCTCAGTGACTCTCTCTGCATAGGGAGCTGAGTACAGATCCTCTGTCTTATAAATAGCCTTTGGGGAGGCACCTGGGGGGCTCGGTTCATTAAGCATCTGCCTTCGGCTCAGGTCATGATCCTGGGGTCCTGGGACCGAGTCCTGCCTCAGGCTCCCTGCTCAGTGGGTTGTCTGCTTGTCCCTCTCCCTCTGCCCTTCGCCCTGCTCATGCTCTCTCATGTGCACTCACTCTCTCAAATAAATAAATAAAATCTTTTAAAAAATAGCCTTTGGGTTTTGTCTAGCTCTAGCGAGATATTTGGTCATTTATAATGATGTACCTCAGTCCGTGAGGATTAGCGCCCAGAGGTCTGTCATGGGGACAAACTCATAGTGTTTCTGTTCGTTCTGTAGGAGACTGAAAAAGTCATTCATGTACTCATTCATAAAGCTTCGGTTGAAGCTTTGCTATGTGCCATAGAGGCATGGCCATTGCCCTGGAGAAGTGTGCAGGGCAGCTGGAGGCGGGCAGGCTGCATTCTTGCCTACGTGATGAGCGACCAGCACTGGCCAGAACGGAGGCTGTGCTGAGGAAAGGTCACTTTGAGGCAGAGGCAGGTGTGGCGAGGGGACAGGGCAGATGAAAGGGGAGTCCAGGGTCCTTCCCAAGGAGAGTACTTGAAAGCACACGCAGGACTTGGCCGGAGAGAAAACAAAAGGCGAAAAGGCACCCCTGCTTGTTTTTGCTGACAGAGATGATTGACGTTGCGGGAGGGGAACAGACTTTAAATTGTCATTTCTGGGGCACCTGGCTGACTCAGTCGGTGGAGCATTGTGACCCTTGATCTTGGGATCATGAGTTTAAGACCCACTTTGGGCACAGCACTACTTTTAAAAAATTGTTATTTCTTTTAGCCCCTACAACAGCACCCTACCTACTGTGTGCTTCTCCCGGGACACGCCCTTTTTCCTACATGGCTGATTATACCTTTTTTTTCTTAAAGGTATATACACATTCTTGTGTCCTAGGGAGGATCTGGTTCAATAGCTTCAAATATCAAATATCAAGACTCTGGTGTTAGTGTGACGGGAGGGTGGAAGAAACAGGTGGTTCTGTGGAGTGCAATTCAAGGGACATGGGAAGATCCAGGCCACCTAAAGAAAGGTCCCAGTGGAGCCTGAAGTGCCACCATTCCCAGCTCATTCTGTTGTGCTGGGAGTTGTCTGTTCCCTCCTGTTTTCTATGTCAGTGACCCCCTGGAAGAGATGTTGGCTGAACGGGACAATGACTGTTGGAACTCTGCCAGCAAGACCTGGATATGTGACACACTCAGGGAGAACTGCATGAGGGGAAGGAGGTGCCAGTGTTGGGTGGGAAGGGCAGAAGCTGAGGCCCAGTTTTGCTGAAGGACATCTCTGAACAGCCAAAACTTGATATGCCAGATGAGTGTCACAGGCTGCAGCAACGGTTCTCAAAGTGGGGTCCCTGAACCAGCAGCATCAGCCTCGGCTGGGAGCTAATTAGACATACACATCCTCTAAGGGGTGCCCGGGGGGCTCAGTGATCTGCCTTTGGCTCAGGTCATAGTCCCAGGGTCCTGGGATCGAGCCCCGCATCAGACTCCATGCTCTGTGGGAAGCCTGCTTCTTCCTCTCCCACTCCCCCTGCTTGTGTTCCCTCTCTCACTATCTCTTTCTCTGTCAAATACATAAATACAAAATCTCTAAAAACAACAACAACAACAAAAAACCCAACCAACATGTACATCCTCGTGTTCCAGCCCAGAGCCGCTCAATTAGAAAATGGTGAGTATGGCCCAGCAGTCTGTGCTTGAACACACCCTCCAGGTGATTTGGATACATGTCAGAGTTTGAGAACCTCTAAGTAAAGAGCCATTTTCTTGACCAAATTTTACTTTCTCCTCAACATCCTCTCTCCTTAGGAAAGAGACCAAAATAAAATGGCGGTTAATATGATATTGTATGTTGGTGACACTGGGATTAAAATAAAAACTTAATAAATAAATTTAAAAGAGGGCTCCTGGGTGGTTCAGTTGGTTAAGTGACTGCCTTTAGCTCAGGTCATGATCTCAGGGTCCTGGGATGGAGTCCCATATCAGGCTCCCCCTGTTCTGTGGGGAGCCTGCTTCTCCCTCTGCCAGCCACTCCTCCTGCTTGTGCTCTCTCTCTGCCAAATAAATAAATAAAATCTTTAAAAATTTTTTTAAATAAAAAAAATACGTACTTACAACCTTCAAAAAAATCAAAAACCAAAAAACAACCTCAAAAAATTCCCCCAAAACCGAAATGATGTTGGATTAAAGCTCATGAATTTGGGCTATTTTTCTGAGGATCTTTGCCCCTGCCCCACTCTAACAACACCCTTGTCACCCCAACACTGTAAGGGTCCAGGTTTTGAAAACACCACTGAATTAGATGTATAATTCCGGCTCTGCCACTTCTGGCGGTCGGGACCTGAGCAAATTATCTAGCCTCTACAACCCTTGGTTTTACCATCTGTAAAAGGAGGCTCATAGTAGGATCTACCTGACCAGGACTTTCCTGGTGGCTTGTGCTCTAACCTCAGTGAGTGCTCAGTAGGTGGGTCAGTTGGTTGTCCATCACATAACACCCCCAAACTTGAAGAAATTGGATTGGATCTCAAAGAAGTCAGCCTAGAGGCTTGTAATGGTGGGGGGAGTTGGGAGGCAGTGTAGAAGGCCAAATGGCAATACCGAACTGTATGTCTTCAGCTTCTGAAACATGAGTTATACTCTGCCAGGACCCTAAAGAATATGTAAAGAACAAGGAACTGTGAACCATGCAGTGAAGCTTTAAAGACTGGTGAGTCCCTTCTGCCCTGTCTGCCAGGGTGAACTGTCCAGCACTAGCCCGCCTCGCCAGTCCTGGGGGGTCACCAGCTTGCAGGACTCATTCACTGGCTGACAAAACACACTGGGCTGGCACACTTACAAACAACACTGCCCCTCTTCCCCCATGGTTACCCACCCACAGGATGATTTATAGTCACTCAGTTTGCATGTATAAAACTGACGATATTCCAGCTGATAAATATTGATATATGTGAAATTCAGCAGCCGCAGGATAAAAGCCGCTGGCTCCCATGGCGACATCTGGCTGCAGTACAAAGACATCATCCGCTGCCCTTCACCCTATGGAATGCTGACTCTCCTTAGGTATAATAAAGAGGGTTTAAGGTCCACAGGAATACAGCAGTAGGGTGAAACTCAACCAGTGGATTCCACAGCGAGGTTAGATCTCAGGTAGAAACATTTGGAACCAAACTCATGAAGAAATACCCAGCAATGGGAGCCCCCTACAGCCCCATGTTTTTTAACATGGCAGGAGGCTGGTAACTTCGGTAATTGGGGACAGACATGGGTTGACCATGAAGCGGGCCGGCATTTTCACCTCCAGGTGGTCTACAAAAGCAGCGGCCCTGATTTCCTCACAGGAGAACATTCTCTGGGACAACAGTTACAGTGAGGGGATCAACAGTGCCTTTTATCTGCAGATTTCAAAGTTCTTGACATGAGTCAGTGTTTCCTAATACCTGGCAGAAGGTGATAGTGTTCACTTCTCCAGACAGGGAGCCGGCCGCGCACACTGGGCGATGGCGCCATGGGTCACGGAGTGACTAAGTGCTCACCTGTCCCTGAGTGTGTGTCTTGACTGTCCTCTGTCACTGGGGCAGTTGCCAGCATGGGGCAGGAAGCACCAGGAGAGGAAAGCAGGGCTGGGAAGAAACAAAGCAGAGTTCTCTGGGCTTTATTCCCAAACTTGGTGCTGTGTCTGAATCGCCCATCAAGTATGTTAACAATTCAGATTTCTGGTCAAACTGGTTTCTCTCTTCAAAAATTTTGATTCAGTGAGTCTGGGTTAAGGTGGGGACCAGAATTCTGTATGTTGACAAATTCCACAGGTGATCGTGATGCACAACCGGATTTAGCTCTTAAGGGTCAATAGATAAGGGACTCCGGAAGGAAACCTGGAGCAGAGGGAACTTGGGGCCTCAGGGGTGGGGATTTGTCTCCACAGCTGCCACGAGCATACACTGTCCCTGGGTGCTTCACTTCCTCTCCATTCCTCAGAGGGGGTTGCAAGTGAACCCCACTTCCCTCAGCACAGGAGTTCTTAACTGCTTTGGGCCTTTGAGATGCTGATTTTTAAAAACTTCCCTGAAAAACATGCACTTGCCTGTACAATTTAGGCTATGATTTTAGGGGCGTCTATAGGAGGCAGATTTAGCACCAGGGGAAGCAGACCACAATATTCAAAAACTTACCCTCAAACTAATAAAATCTGAAAAAAAATTAAAAATAATGTGCTGGTCTCTTCTAATCCTGCTATACATAGTGCTTCTCAAGGCTGCGGGCCATTTCCAGTATTTGAGATTCCTAGTGTATTAAAGAATTCAGAAATGCTGAAGGTAAACCCTAAACATAGGGCTTAAACCCTATGTTTAGGGTTTACCTGGGACAGGTCTCCTTGACACTCATTACCGAGTTCCACCTCCTCGTACATTGTCTTTCTTTCTTTTTTTTTTTTTTTTTAAGATTTTATTTATTTATTTGACAGAGATCACAAACAGGCAGAGATGCAGTCAGAGAGAGAGAGAGGAGGAAGCAGGCTCCCTGCTGAGCAGAGAGCCTGATGAAGGGCTCGATCCCAGGACCCTGAGATCACAACCTGAGCCGAAGGCAGCAGCTTAACCCACTGAGCCACCCAGGCGCGCCCCGTACATTGTCTTTCTGACTGCAGAGTTGGAAAGCTGAAAACCCGGTCTGCTGTGCCCCTTGCAGCTGACTATAAATCAGGTTGCCTTCCATACACACGTGCATGTGACATGGAAGATGGAGGTGAGTGGGGGTCCCTGGGCCACTCCTGGAGACTTTCTGTAGTCAGGTGAGGCAGCTACAGGGGCACCGTTGTCGGTGTCCAGCCACCCATGTGCTGGGGGTTGGGAGGCATCTACAGCTCCTGCCTTCAGGGTCTCAGTTGTGGTGGTGTGTTCTAGGACTTGCAGAATCACTGGATGGATCAGAGGAGTGGGCTCTAGGCTGGGCATCCAAGAATGACTCCCAGACTTCCCTAAACAAGAAGGCCTTCCGGGGAAGCTGCTCCCTCTGCAATGGCCAGCAAGGTAAGGAAGGAAGACGAGGAAGCAAGATTGTTGAGTTCATGGTGACCACCCAGGCATGAGAAAACTGTTGGCAAACACCATGAAGCTGAGGATAGGACATTGATCCCTGGTGATGAGCTTTTATCACATTCCTAGCACCCTAGCACAACACCATAGGAAATCCTTATACATCATTGCATTTAGGTCAGTGTATGTTCAAGTGTTGAGCTCCTGGATCAAACGGTATGTCTACCTTGATGGATATCATAATTTAGTCTCCAAAAATGTTTTATTAACTCACATTGCCACCAACATTTTACCTCACTTTTGTTAAGAGTGAAATAACCCAGACCTGACTTTTAAAATATCCACCAGCATGGAAAAATAACGCCAGGGTGGTTACTGACTGATGACAGCAGAAGCTCAGCCAAGCAGGATGGACACATACCTCACCTGGCGGATGGGAGATCAGTTGGGTAGATTTTTATATGTTGAGTATTAGCTCTAGTGTAACCAGTCTTTTTAATCTTTAGCAATATGCAAGGAAATAAATGGTAGCTCATTCTTGCTCACTTATGTCCTTGGAGGGTCAGTGATATCAAGAACCTTTTTTTGTGGGACACCTGGGTGGCTCCATCATTAAATGTCTGCCTTTGGCTCAGGTCATGATCCCAGGGTTTTGGGATCAAGCCCCAAGTAGGGCTCCCTGCTCAGCGGGAAGCCTGCTTCTCTCTCTCCCACTCCTCCTGCTTGTGTTCCCTCTCTCGCTGTCTCTCTCTGTCAAATAAATAAAATCTTTAAAAAAACAACAACACTTCTTTGGTTAGTTTTAAATTTTAGTTTTAAGCCTTCAATTTTAAAAAGTTATACAAAATAGGGGTGCCTGGCCGGCTCTGTCAGTTAAGCATCTGTGTTCGGCTCAGGTCACAATCCCAGGGTCCTGGGATGGAGCCCCACATAGGGCTCCCTGCTCCACGGGGAGCCTGCTTCCCCCTCTCCCTCCACCTGCCACTCCTCCTGGTTGTGCTCTCTTTGTCTCTCTGTCAAATTAATCAATCAGTCAATCAATCAATCTTTAAAAAATAAAGTTATACAAAATATCCCAGAGTTAAGTTCAGCAGAACTGTTATAAAGATTACTATAAGTCAAGCCTTATGCTAAGTTTTGGAGATAAAATAATAGTTTCTGTTCTTGAATTTATGGCATTGCAGAATAAGCCAGGCAAACGTGCACACACCAGTGCGCGTGTGCACACACACACACACACACACACACACACAGGTAATTTCAAAGCAAGGATCACCAGGATTTCCAGGACAAAATGAAATCATTGAGTACTTTTTAATACATATGTTGGGGAGGGAATATAGTGAGCATAAAATTATCAAAGAGAAAACAGCTATCATAGATGGGTCAGTTTATAATGCCTGTAATTTAAAAATGGAAAAAATGGTTCCCACACTTTGCATAAATTCCTTATTCATTGTGATTTCTTTCCATGATAAATTTTGTGCAAGAAAACGTCACATAGAAAGATTGAGTAGATATAAGGAAGTTTCCTTCTCTCTCCCCACCATGGTAATGTCAGTGTAAGCCTGCTAAAATAGCAACTATAAATAAGGTCTAGAGACACTTATCATAATATTCCAAATGTCTAGGATCACTCCTCATACCAAGAACCAGGGAAATCTCAATTTGCAAGAGGAAACACATTTGAAAAATGCCAATATGTACATTATCAATATGTACAAATTACCTGCCAAGTATTTAAAAACAATTATTATAAAAATTGCTTCTACATGCTTGATGAACATGCTTAAAACAAAAATGCAGAAAATCTCAGCGAAGAAATAGAAGGCATAAAGGTGAACCCAACAAATAGATGTAAGGCAAGTCTTTGTATGAAGAACACTTGGGGTTAGGTTACCAAAAAAAAAAAATCCCTCTTCTGGCTTCCTATTTTTAAGTCTTTGGAGAGGAATTACACAGTCTCTTTAGTTAACTAGAGTTTCACGAATCTTACCATCAGAAACTCACTCCACTGAATCTAAATTCTGCTGACCTCGCCTTTGTGCACTGAGACAGCCACCAGTCACCCTCTTGATAGACAAACAGTGCCCTGCTCTTGGTTCAGCTTGGAGGGTGATGCCAAGACTCATCATTTCAGGGTGCAGAGCAGCTACAGAGGGCATCAAGAGTCATGCAGTGGCTGGGCCTTTGTAGTTGCCTTGGCTGGGAAGTACAGTGCTCAGGACTAGAGTGCAGATGGGCCTTAGCATCCCCTTCAGGCTAGCGTGGTTGGGAGCCCTCTTTCCTGTGACTGTTTGCCAGGAATACTGAAGACTTTCAATATCTTAACAACTGATATATCCATATCAGTATGCTTGGCTGAATATCAGACTTGCCTCTAAGAAAGGATGATGATTTTGGTCTTGATTCTGGGAGTAATGGAGCCACAGAAGGGCTGTAAGCAGGGAATGACATGATTGGATTTGCATATCAGAGTTCACTGGGACTGTGGAGAGGAGAAAGAGGGGTCAGAATGGACTGGTCAACAATTAGGAGGCTATCTCCCTGGTCCAGGCAGGAGCGGATGGTCTGGATTGCGACAAGCATTTGGGTTGCAGAGAATCCACTAAGTCATTGGTATTTCTGGGATTTCTGGTCTTCCCATTGGGGTAGACAGATTGTAGCTACATCAAGTCTGAAAGGAAACAAGGAGAGAGGCCTAGGCTGGTGAAGATCAAAAGAAACAATTTTGGAGATACTGAGTTTAAGATGACTTGGAGGTATACCAGAGGTATTAATGAGGCAGCTGGGTTATGTATCTTTGGAGCCCCAGAGAGCATTCTTGGCTGGAGTTATGACTTGGTGAGTCATTGATAAGAAGGAAAGAAACAAGGACATGGAGAGGATGAGATCAGTCCGGAGATGGTGGAGTGAGACTATGTGAGAACCCAGACTCCCAAGAATTCTAAAAGTTAAGGGGTGAGTAAAAAAGAGGGCAGGTCACAGAAAATTAAAAGTTTGAAAAAATTACAAATACCACAAATATAAAATCCAGAAAATACCATAGTATTTTAAATAATTTTTTGCCTGAAACACTTGTATAATACTTTTTGTCTATGGTTTTGGCTGTATGATCTTCATCTTATCAAATTTGTTGAGATATAATTTATGCACAATAAATTGTACCTCTTTAAAGGGAACTATATGATGAGTTTTGGGAGATGTACACACCCATGAAAATGTTGTCACAATGAACATTCAGAGCATTTCCATCACCCCAGAAATTTCATGTGCTTCTTTGCATCCATACCTCCTTCCACCCCTGGCAACTGATTGGGAATTTTATATTTATGGAATCACATGGAATGTGCTCTTTTTTACCTGGCTTCTTTCAGCATAATGATCTTGAGATTCATGTATGTTGTCACTTCTATTGGAGATTTGTTCCATTTCATTGCTGAGTGGTATTCTGTTGCATGGATGTACCGCAGTTTGTTTATATACTCCCCTATTGATGGACATCTGAGTTGTTTCCAATTTTGTGCTATCGTGAGCTCTTTAATCATGAAAGAGTGTTGATTTTCTCATATGTTTTCCTGTAGTTATTGAAATGATCATATTTTTCTCCTTTATTAATACAATGAATTATAGGGATTGGTTTTCTAATGTTAAGCCAACTCTGGATTCTTGAAATAAACCCTACTTTGTCACAGTGCATTCTACATAGTTATAATTATAGCTACAGTCATAAATAGATAATTAGATTTGATTTGCTAATATTTATTTAAAGGATTTTTTTGTACCTATGTTCATGATCATGAATGGTTTGCCATTTTCTTGCTTTGTAATGTCTTTATTAGTTTTTGTATCAGGAAATATTGGCCTTACAAAGTAAGTTGGGATACATTCCCTCCCACCTCTGTATTTCAGAAAAGTTTGTATAAGATTCCTATTATTTCTTCTTTGTTTTCTAGAATTTACCAGCGAAACTATCTAGGCTTGAAGTTTTCTTTGTGCAAGGAGTTTTGAAAACAATTCAACTTATTTAATCAAGATAGGGTTATTTAGGTTCTCTATTTCATTTAGTATCAATTTGGGGAAGTTGTATTTTTCAAGAATTTCTTCAATTCATCTAAATACTGATTTTTTTATTAAGTTGTTCATAATAGTCTCCTTTATTTTTGTTTTTCTCTTCAGATTGTGGATGATATTATTTTAATAACAGCTTATAGAAATAGAATTCACATATCATGAAGTTCATCCTTTTAAAGTGTGGAATTCAGGGGTGCCTGGGTGGCTCAGTTGGTTAAGTGGCTGCCTTTAGCTCAGGTCATGATCCCAGGGTCCTGGAATCAAGTCCCACATCGGGCTCCTAGGTTAGTTTGGAGCCTGCTCCTCCCTCCTCTCTGCCTGCCACACCCCCTGCTTGTGCTCTCTCTGTCAAATAAATAAAATCTTTAAAAAAAAAATAAAGTGTAGAATTCAGTGGTTTTTTAGTATATTTACAGAATTGTGCAACCATCAATAACCACTATCTAATTCCAAAACATTTCATCTCCTCCCAAAACTCCATGCCCATTAGCAGTCGCTCTCCAGTCTTTCTTTCCCCCAGTCTCTGAGAACTACTAATCTACTTTCTGTCTTTAAAGATATGCCTATTCTAGACACTTTAATCATAAATATGTGGCCTTTTGTGTCTGGCTTAGCATAATGTTTTCAAGGTTCTTACATGTTGTGGCATGTATCATTACTTCCTTTTTATGGCCCCATAACATTCTATTGGACAGATATACCACATTTTGTCTGTCTTCATTAGTTAGTGAATATTAGGGTTGTTTCCACTCTTTGACCATTTCCAAAAAATGCTGCTATGAACACTTTGAGTTTTGTGAAGATATATGTTTTCAGTTCTTTTGGATATGTACCTGGGAGTAGAATTCCTGGGCCATGTGATAACTCTATGTTTAACCTTTTGAAAATCATCCACACTGTTTTCCAAATAGCTGCGCTACTTTGCATTTCTACCAGCAATGTATAAGGGTTCCAGTTTCCCTACATCCTTGCCAACTTTTGTTATTATATGACTTTTTGATTGTAGCCTTCCAGGTAGATATTTGATGATACGGTTTGCATTTCCCTGATGACTAATGACACGGAGCATCTTTTCACGAGCTTACTGCTCATTTATGTATCTTTTTCAAATCTTTGCTCATGTAAAATTTGGATTGTTTGTATTTTTCTTGCTGCATTGCAAAGGTTCTTTATATATTCTGAATAAAAGTTTCTTATCAAATATATAGTTTGCAAATATTTTCTCTTATTCTTTGGGTTGTGTTTTCAATTTCCTAGTGATGTCCTTTGAGACACAAATGTTTCTAATTTTGATGAAGATCAATTTTTTTCTTATCATTTGTGCTTTTGTGTCACATCTGAGAAGCCATTGCTAATCTCACAAGGATTTACTTCCATGTTTTAAGTTTTGTATTTTAACTCTATTTTGAGTTAATTTTTGTGGATGGTATGAAGTAAAGGCTTAAATTCATTCTTTTGCAGATGGATATCTGGTTGTACCCCTTGTTGAGAAAGCTGTTTTTTCCCCATTAAATTGTCTGGGCACTGTTGTCAAACTTAATATTCTGTTAATTTTCTCAACTATATATTATGTTTCAATCCTTATCTCTATTATTCCCTTTCTTCTAGTTACTTTGGGTTTACTTTGCTCTTCTTTTTCTAGCTCCTTACGGTGGAACTTTAGGTCTCTGTTTTTAAAATTTTCTATTTTCCTAATATAAGAACTTAAAGCTATAACTTTCTTTTTAAGCACTATTTGCTTATATCCCACAAGTTTTAACTTTTTAATTTTTAAAATTTTTGACTTTTTAAAATTATTGTTTAGTTCAAAATACTTTCTGATTGTCCTTGTGGTTTCTTCTTTGACCCATCGATTATTTATAAATGAATTGCATTTAATTCCCAAATACTTAGGGTCTTTCTAGGTATATTATTACAATTTCTAATTTAGTCTTGTTTCTTTTTTTAAAAAACATTTAAAAAAAGATTTTATTTATTTATTTGAGAGAGAGAGTGAGAGCATGAAAGGGGAGAAGGTCAGAGGGAGAAGCAGACTCCTCGTGGAGCAGGGAGCCCCATGTGGGACTCAGTCCTAGGACTCCAGGTTCAAGACCTGAGCCAAAGGCAGTTGCTTAACCAGCCGAGCCACCCAGGTGCCCAGTCTTGTTTTGATCAGAGAATATAGTCTGTATGATTTAAGTTCTCTTAAATTTATTGAGTTTTGTTTTATGGTCCAAGATATGGTCTATCTTGATCAACAAATTTGTATATTCGGTATTTTTCTGAAGTTGTGTAAAAATCAATTAAATAAAATTGTTCTGTAAAAATCAACTAAATAAAAGTGGTTAATAATGTTCTTCAGTTCATCTATTTTTTATTGACTTTATTAACTTGTGAGATATTCACATTCATATCCAACTATGATAGTTGGTTATTTTTTTGTTGACTTTTTCTTCAGGAATATTGAAGCTCCATTATTAGGCATATACACACTTGGGATTATTCTGCCTTCTTGACGTATTGACCCCTTTGTCCTTAGGAAATACCTCTGTTTTTGGTAATATTGTTTTCTCAAGTTTCACTTTGATATTAATATAGCTACTGTAGCCTTTTTATGCTTACAGTTTGCATGGTATATCATTTTTTATCCACTTACTTATATTTAAAATGCATGTCTTACAGACCACATATATTTTAGGCTTGCTGTTATATACTTTCTGCTAATCTCTTTTATATTGGGGTATCTACTTCATTGTTATTATTATTTTTAAAGATTATATTTATTTATTTGACAGAGAGAGACCACAAGTAGGCAGAGAGGCAGGCAGAGAGAGAGAGAGATGAGGAAGCAGGCTCCCTGCTGAGCAGAGAGCCCGATGCGGGTCTCGATCCCAGGACCCTGAGATCACGACTCGAGCCAAAGGCAGCAGCTTAACCCACTGAGCCGCCCAGGCACCCCCTTCATTGTTATTTTAAATAATAATTGATATGGTTGGATTTAGGTCTAGCATTTTATTATTTGTTGTTTCTTTATTTATTTTACTTTGTGTTCTCTTAGTCCTGCCTACTTTTGGATTATTTTAAACAGTTTTAAAATTTTTATTTTAATTTATTTATTAGCTTTATAGCCATATCTTTTCTTCATGGTTACCTTAGGAATGAAGATATACATACATCCTTATATTTTCACAGTTTAGAGTTATAATTGTACTACTACATGTAAAATGTAGAAACCAAGCAACTGTGTAGATCCATTAGTCTCCACATACATTATGAACTTTATAAAACTATGTTACAATTTTTGTTTTAAACAGTTATATATATTTTTATAGGAAGAAAAAGTGGTCCTTTATATTTACCATTTCTCATTGTCTTCATTTCTTCTTAAAGATCTAAATTTCCATTTGGTATTATTTCTTCTTAGCAGGAGAAAATTCCTTTAGCACTTTGATAGTAGTGCATTTTTGTAATTCTTTTAATTTGGAAAATGTCTTTTCCTTTAAAAGAACGAGGTCATTTTAAAATTTTTATTTATTTATTTTATATAGAGAGAGCATGTGTGAGCAGGGTGTGGGGAGGAGAGAGAGAAACGGACTCCCTGCTGAGCACAGAGCCTAATTTGGGGTTCAGTCTCACAACCCTGAGATCATAACCCCAGCCAAAATAAAGGGTTGGTTGCTCAACCAGCTGAGCCACCTATGTATCCCTAGACCATTTTTTAAAAAAGATTTTATTAATTTATATGACTGACAGAGATCACAAGTAGACAGAGAGGCAGGCAGAGAGAGAGGGGGAAGCAGGCTCCCTGCTGAGCAGAGAGCCCGATGTGGGGCTCGATCCCAGGACCCAGGGATCATGACCTGAGCTGAAGGCAGAGGCTTTAACCCACTGAGCCACCCAGGCGCCCCTCCCTAGATCATTTTTAAAAAGATTTTATTTATTTATTTGAGAGAGAGAGGAAGAGAGACAGAGGGAGGGGAGAGATAATCTGAAGCAGACTCCGTGCTGAGTCAAAAGCCCGATGCAAGGCTCCATCCCACAACCTTGAGATCATGACCTGCGCCAAAACCAAGAGTCAGATGCACAACTGACTGACCCATGCAGGTGCTCTCCCCCATTGGCCCTGCCTGCCCCTAGATCATTCTTATTTATTTTTAAGATTTTATTTATTTATTTGACAGAGAGAGATACAGTGAGAGAGGAACACAAGCAGGGGGAGTGGGAGAGGGAGAAGCAGGCCTCCCACGGAGCAAAGAGCCAGATGTGGGGCAGGATCCCAGAACCCTGGGATCATGACCCAGGATCGTGACCTGATCAGGATGCTTAAGGACTGAGCCATGCAGATGCGTCCCCCAGATCTTTTTAAATAAGGTCTAACATGTTATTGATTCTCTCTAGTACATTTTTTCCAAGGCACAGATTTTTCTCTAGAATTGTATTTTGGGTCTTTTGAAATATGTATTTTCTTTTATCTTTCTTTTTTTTTTTAAGATTGTATTTATTTGATAGAGATCACAAGTAGGCAGAGAGACAGGCAGAGAGAGAGGAGGAAGCAGGCTCCCCGCTGAGCAGGGAGCCTGATGCGGGGCTTGATCCCAGGACCCTGGGTTCATGACCTGAGCTAAAGGCAGAGGCTTTAACCCACTGAGCCACCCAGGTGCCCCGAAGTATGAATTTTCCATGTCTGTCCTTAAGTAGTCCATGCTCTCCTCCTCTTAAACATATTGAGTATAACTGTTTAAAGCTCAATAGTTGTCATAAATTTTTCATCTACTAAATTAGTCATATCTAGCTCTCTTTCCATTGAACGATTTTTGCTCTCATTATGGACTGCATTTTGCTGCTTTTATGCATAGTTCATAATTTTGGACTGGACGCCAGACATTGTGAAATTTACCTTCTCAAATGCCAGATAATTTCGTTTTCCATTAAATATTTCTGAGTTTTGGGGCGCCTGGGTGGCTCAGTGGGTTAAGCCGCTGCCTTCAGCTCAGGTCATGATCCCAGGGTCCTGGGATTGAGCCCCGCATCGGTCTCTCTGCTCAGCAGGGAGCCTGCTTCTCTCTCTCTCTCTCTGCCTGCCTCTCTGTCTACTTGTGATTTCTCTCTGTCAAATAAATAAATAAAATCTTAAAAAAAAAAAAAATTTCTGAGTTTTTTTTTCTTTCCGGGTTGCAGATAAGTTACTTGGAAATAGTTCTATTCTTTTGAAACTTGCTTTTAAGCTTTGCCACGTAGCACAAGAGCAGACTAGAGTTTCCCTTTCCCCACCACTGAGGCAATGGCCTGAGTTTGCACCCAATACCCCATGAATCGTGACGCTTTCCCACTCTGGCTGGCAAGGACACAAATGACTCCTGGCCCTGTGTGAGCTGACCGCCCTTTCCAGCAGCTCTTTCCCTGGCCTGGGGTGGCTTCCACATAGCCTTGAGCAGGTGACCCCACGGGGCCCTTCACAGGCCTCTGGATCACTCTCTGTGTAGCGCATTCCTTCCCAGCACTCTGCTCTGTGAATTCCACCCTCCTCCTCCTCCTCTTAACTCTGTCCCCTGAACTCAGGGAGATGGCTGAGCTGTCCAGGTTCTCCCTCCTGTGCTGCCTTCTAGAAACCACACAGGCACCACACTAGGACAGTCATAGAGCTTGTCTGATGTACTTCTTCTGTCCCTTGCTGCTTCTTGTCCAATGTCCAGAAATGGTCCTTTTGTATATTTCATTCAGTGCTTTGGTTTCCTAAAGGGTTAATCTAATCTCTTCATTGTTAATGGTTGAAAGTGGAATTCTTCGACCTTCATTTCTGAAGACTTGCATGCATGGAGGTGAAATTCTCGGTTGACAAATGTGTTGTTTTTCTCCAGCACTGTAAAGATGTTCCACTGTCTTCTGCCTCCACCATTTCTGAGGAGAATTTTGTGGACATTTGAATGATTGGTCTCCTCTGTGTAAGGTGTCATTTTTCTTTGCTGCTTTCAAGATTTTCTTTTTCTGAAGAACATGATTGTGACTGTGCGGTGGAGAAGGGTCTGGAGTGGAACGAGAGGAAATATTAGGGAGGTTAATGCCGTACCTTTCCAGGAGGTGACACTGGCCTAGACTACACGGGGGCCCATGGGGGTGGAAGATAAGGATAAAGCTAAATTATATTGCAGAAGTAGAGTTGACAGCACTTTGTGGAAGAGTCAAGGTGAGGTGGGAAAGTGGGTGGTTGAGAAAAGCTCCTTGGTATCTAGAGTGGGAAGCAGGTAAATTTAGGATTATTGCTGTGGGAAAGGCTACTGTGGGAAGATAAGGAGTTCCATTGTGGAGCACGTTCACTGTGTGTGAGAGACACACAGATTGAGATACTAACTAGCTCAGGAGAGAAATGTGGTCTTCATATGCAACTCTGGGCATTGTGAGCTTGTAAATAGTATGTATGTGGGGGTTGGCAACAAATAACCCCATTCTTCCCCACTGAGTGTAGCACCAGCTGAGACAGAAACCCAGGAACTGGCAGATGGAGATTGAATGTCAGCATTAATACTGAAAAAGCTGAAGGGAAACCGTGGCTCTAGATCCGGGTCCGGATAAGCGGGATGACATACCCCGCTAACTTACCTGGCCCTGCACATTCGGTCACTGGCCCAGACAGACAATAGTAGGGCTTTTCCCTCCACCCCTCATCTATGCAGAGGGCAGAAGGCAGGTGGGCAGATTTCAAAGACAGAGTGAGGGGCCAGGTGGGGCAAGCCCACTCTTCTCGAGGCCCAGCAGCAAGGAAAGGGAAGACGCTGGAGCAGGGCGTCCTCTGGAGAAGCTTTTCACCTGGAGACCAGAACAGTGGGGACTATGGGTTTCTGCTCCGGGTCTGTACAGTTAAAAGAGCAGGCAGGAAGACCCGAACTGAGCCCCAGCCTCTGCCCAAGTCCAGAGGTTGGGCTGGGAAGGAAGGTCCTGTGAACAATATAGAGAAGGGACCAGCAGGGTCCAAACAAAGGAAGACATTTCAAGGCCAAGGTCGAGAAAGACGAGGGCTCCTCACTGTAGCCCAGGCTCATTGCTCCGGTAGGAATTTGGCAAAGAATTTCTCAAGCCACACGCAGGGCACACTTCTAACTTCCTCAATTATAGTAGTATGGAGAATTATTCACCTTGATCAATTCACTCTGAGTCTCGGGGGAAGATTTATAGGTTTATGGGCCCTAAAAGTCACAGTACTCAGACTCCGTTTTCCTAATGCTGAATGGAAAAGTTTTAAAAAATGAATGGCTAGGCATGGAAGGCTGCAATCCTTCCTATGGCTTATCTTAGGGTCTAAATAAGGAAAAACAATCATAGATTACCTTGGCAATATACCATGCCTCCTCAAAGGCCTTTAATGAAAGCCCTCTTATTAGTCCTTTGGATTTCCTTGCACAGTGGGGGAAAGCAAGTCTTTTGATCTCATCCTAAAGGAAGAGGATTGAGAGTGAGAAGCCAAGGGCCTTTCCCTTAGGACTCTGGGTGTTCGGATGGCACCCACGCCTGGTGTATAATCTGCAGGCCAGAAACTGTTCCCTGCAGCAAAGCACTGGAACAGAAGTGAGAGGGCCGTGTATCCAGCAGACCTGGCATGGCCGAGTCCACATTTCCAGCTCTTGAAGGCAGGGGTTGTATTTCCCCATTCTTTTCATTTCTTCCAGTTGCTAGCACATCCCAAGACCTCAAGATATATTTTCTTGCTGGTGAATGACACAGGTTGTCTGCATGTGTGGGAAGGGGATGGAAAAACCTGGATTTTATTCAGTTTAGAGAATCGGGAGTTCTCAAAGATGTGCATGGGCGTGACGCAGTCAGCTCAGATATGACCAGCATAGTTCAGGGCTGCTCTCTGTTTTAGGAAGGAAACCTAGAAGAAAAAGTAAAATGAACTGAAAGCGTGAATAGAGGTAAGAGCAGAATAAAACACTGGAGTCTGTTGCAGAATTGTCTGCCTTATTGTCTGCCTTGCTTAAAGACATGTATTTTGACCCAACCATCCATGAACTTACCCAACAGATTATTTATTGAGAACCTACTGTATGTGAGGCATTGTGCTAGGCATTCTGGCAGTTAGAGATGAATAAGATGCATTTTCTATCTTGAAAATGCCCTTGTTCAAGTGAAGATAATCTTGGAAATGTCCCTGACCAATTCATACTTTGGATGTTAGATGGAACCAAATAAAAATTTTATAGCAATTCAACAAGGCTTTTTGTGGATATAGACAAACTTGTGCTAAAATGTATACGGAAAGGCTTAGGCCCTAGAATAGCTAAAACAATCTTGAAAATGAAAAGAAAGTGGGAGGAATCACCCCCTCATATTTAGCCTTACTATCTAGCTACAGTAATCAAGACAGTATGATATTGATGGAGGGAAAGACCAATAAAACAGAATAAAGAACCAAGAAATATACTCACACGATATAAATGATCTTTGACAAAGGCGTAAAAGTAATTGGACATGCATATTAACTGACATGAAAGAGAGTCACGTTGGTGTACACGCAGAAGTCGACAATGCAGCATGGATGGCGTGACCCAGTTTTAGTAAACTGATGTAAGTTCTTGATATAAATATTGACATCAGTTTGAAAGTCTGGAAAAGTATACAGCAGAAATACACTGATCATCTCGAAGTGACAACATTCCAGGCAAGACAAATCCGTTTCCCCTCCTTTTCCTACAGTGATTGTGAACAAGGAGTAAAATGAAAGCTTGGTGCATACTGCTTTCCTCTGAGCTCCACACTGGAAACGGAGGGCGCCACGACCTTGGACAGGTCCCGGGTACTCTCTGGGCCTCCTGTTCCATCTATCTAACAGAGAAGGTGGTTTAATTTGGTGAGTTTGTCTCAGCTTTAATGTTCTTTGACTTCATGACTCTTGTTCCCAGTGGAGGTTCTTTTAGAGAGGGGGTGTGAGGATTTAAAGGTGCCTCACCAGTCTGTTTGAGCCTTTTCTGACATATGGAGTTGTTTCTCTCATTCCATCAATTTTTTGGGAAGAGAAATTTAAAGCATCTCACTGAAGATCTGGTGAAAAGGTACCTTTTTCCAAAAAGACATTTTTAAAAATAGTAATATTTTGCTTTTATTAACATGTTAAATAAAGGATATAGCATGGGGGCGCCTGGGTGGCTCAGTGGGTTAAGCCTCTGCTTTCAGCTCAGGTCATGATTCCAGGATCCTGGGATTGAGCCCTGCATCGGGCTCTCTGCTCAGCGGGGAGTCTGCTTCCTCCTCTCTCTCTGCCTGCCTCTCTGCCTACTTGTGATCTCTGTCAAAAAAATAAAATATTTAAAAAAAAAAAGATTTAGCATGGAATGAGTAACTACTATACTTGTCAAGTAGTCATAAATGCAAATAATATTACAAAATAATCTGCAACAACCATAATATGACATGAATATGTCTTTCATTTTTTAATTGAAATATAATTAAACTACAATATCCTATTTTGTACATTATGATGATTTGACATATTTTACATTACAAAATGAGCCCCATGATAAATCTAGTCACCATCTGTCACCATACAAAGTTATTAGGATATTATTGGCTATATTCCCTATGGTGTTCATTACATTCCCATAATTTACTCATTTTATAAGTGGAAGTTTGTATCTCTTAATCCCCTTAATCTGTTTTGCAGCTACCACAATCCCTCCCCCACTTTGGTAACCACGAGTTTGTGGTTTTTTGTTTTTTGTTTTTAAATTTCATTTATTTATTTGACAGAGAGAGATCACAAGTAGGCAGAGAGGCAGGCAGAGAGAGAGGAGGAAGCAGACTCCCCGCTGAGCAGAGAGCCCGATGTGGGGCTCAATCCCAGGATCCTGGAATCATGACCTGAGCCGAAGACAGAGGCTTTAACCCACTGAGCCACCCACGCGCCCCTGTTACTTGCTTTATCTCTGAGTCTGTTTCTCTTTTGTTTGTTCATTTGTTGTGTGTTTTTTGATTCCACCTATAAGTGAGATCATACAGTATCTGCCTTTCTGACTTACTTCATTTAGCACAGAAACCTCTAGGTCCAGCCAGAAAGACAAATTCTAACCTATACATAAAACAAAAAAACAAAAAAACCCAAAAAAACCCAGCCAACCAACCAACGAAACCACTAGCCACTGATATACCACACCCACAAGCCAAGCCAAAAAGAAACAAAAACCAACTACCCAAACACATTACAGAGTCCTGCCCTTATCCCGAAGACTTGGAAAGGACCCACCTGCCACATAGGCACCTGATGAGCAACAACAGTAGCAGTAAGTAGCATTTTAAAAACAGATATCCATAGGGCCATTCAGCGTTTTCCCACACAGAAACAGCGAGACCACAGCGCAGGAGGGCAGAAAGATAGTCTTTGTTTTAAAGATTTTATTTATTTATTTGACAGTAGATGGAGAGGCAGGCAGAGAGAGAGAGAGAGGGAAGCAGGCTCCTTGCTGAGCAGAGAGCCCGATGCGGGACTCAATCCCAGGACCCTGAGATCATGACCTGAGCCGAAGGCAGCGGCTTAAACCACTGAGCCACCCAGGCGCCCCTAGTCTTTGTTTTAGAAAGAGGCTGGCTGGCTGGCTCCCTGGGAGCTGAGCGGGTAACCCGGACGCGGAGGCGTACCCCTGGACAGGCTCTCTAGCGCCCTCTGCTGTGTAGTCGCCCCCCCCCCCCCACCGCTTTGGCCTGACGCTCCTCTCCTGGGACCCGGACTCCCCCGTGTCAGTTGTACCCCGCAGGCTGCTGGGTCGCCCAGGGCCCACATTCCCACTCTCCTCAACGAAATGGCAGAAAGGCCTGCAATTTTCTAGGCCTTCAAAAAGCCTCCCAAATCTGCCCGCAGATACATGCTGTATTATCCGTTATCCTCCCCAGACAGGGGTGGGGTAGGGGTGGTCTTGTACAGCGATCCTTATGGCCCGCACTCCACATTAGGTCAGCAAAAGAGTTTTTTAGGAAATGTAAACATTGAATGTGTTTCTCACCTGTTCTTACACAGCACTCTCTAAAGGGAATCTTGTGGAGAATCACTGTGCCAGAGTCTTCTCTCCTGCCTGCCCCACTCTCCTCTGCAATGCCCACGTGCCCAGCAGTATTCCAGGGGGGGCACGTTAGCCTAGGAACTGTACGCCCTGCCTTCCTGCTGGATGTGTGGCAGCAGGCAAATCACGAAGCCTCTCTGCGCTAATCACAGCAACCTTCTAAAGCCTGTTCAGCTGAGCAGCTACTCCAGCCGGCCCCCGGGCTTGATGCTGGGGGTCCCCTAGTGAAGAAGACAGGTTACCTCCCTCACTCGCAGGAAACCTGCCACACAAGGAAGGACCCTGACTGAAAACCAGCAAATACTCAAGTGGGTGTAAGTGTGTCTGTGGAAGGAGCACTACATACACAATAAGGAAGAATAATTGAGGTTGGGAGCTCACGGAAAGGGCAGGCGAGCTGAGCCTGAAAGAGAAGAGTCAACCAGGTGGGAAAATGTTGGACAAAGATTCTGAAATGCAAAGGTGTTAGGAAGTGTAGGAGGGGTGACATCGCTGGGTCCTCAGGAGTAAGGGGGACTGGGCCCTCAAGGAAGCTGGGGAATTAGGCGGGGCACAGATAACAAGGCCTTGGAGGCCCAGCCCAGCTCAGCACTTGGATCAGATCCTCGAGTGCGGTGGAGAGCCATGGAATTCACTGGTCATCGTTGTTGCAGTCTGATCTAGGATCCCTGTGGCTGCAGAGGCAGGCAGAAGTGAGAGCAAGGCTTCCTTGGGAGTTGATGGTGGACGGTGTCTTGGTTCTGGTGGGAACAGTGGAGTGGCAAGAAGTAGCCAGTTGCAGAGCACGTGCTGAAGGCTAAGCAGAAGGACACGCTAGCACTGAGGAAGAGGGAGACCTCTTGGATGGCACCCCGTCTCTGGCTGTGACACGCAGGGCTCAGGGGGGAGTGGTTCCCAAGAGTGGCTGTAGCTTGTACTGAAGATGATGGACTGATGGACAGGAAGGTAGCCTGGCAGAGCCTGCGTGAGTTGGAAGCTGTGTCTTGAGTGGGCTGTTGGTACCTGTCCCAGGAGGGTTTCTCTTTGGGGAGGCACAATGATGCAAAGTTGTGAATGAATAGCTCTTCACAAGGGCATGTGTGGAGTGATACTGTTTTAATGTTTGGGATATGGGAGAAAGAAAACCAAGAATTGTCTTATAATGGGATGAGTTCACATTTTAAAGGTCTTTAATTGTGAAGGTAAGGAAAACAGACACATGTAAATCTGGCAG
Organism: Mustela erminea; assembly: GCF_009829155.1. Lineage (NCBI taxonomy): Eukaryota > Metazoa > Chordata > Mammalia > Carnivora > Mustelidae > Mustela > Mustela erminea. The sequence goes on from NC_045628.1 coordinate 76,798,551, forward strand.
GTGGGCTAAAGTGAAAACAGGACCTAGGAATATGACATAGGGCTGGGGGTTGGGGGGGGGCAGGAGGAATGAAGGTTCCGGTCAAGTCAGGGATTGGTCTAGATTCTTTGCAGTCTTTTGAAACTGTAACCAAGGACACTCTCTCACACATTGACTTCAGTGTAGTGCCTTTATTATTCGGCTACTAGGATCCTGAAGTAAGAAGAACACCAGACACACTTGGGCTGTGACCTCTTGTCCTAGTTTTTGAGTAGTAATTGAAATGATCATGAGAAGAGATGACCTTCATATGGTATAACTGCTCATTCTGATCGTGGTGAGGCCACCATGTATAGCATTGCTTCAAACAAGAGGAGAAGGCAGCAGTCAGGCCAGCCTGCAACCTGTCTGTCTCCAGCCCATCCCTGTGTGGCTGGAACCTTGCTGGGTCCGAGGCGGGTTCTCGTGTTCTCTTTGGGCAGGTCGGGCTGCTGGGGCCTCTTCATGACAGATGCGTTCCGGATTTCTGCAGAAGCAGGCTGGCTCTTTGCCACCCGGGATTCCCCTCTCCCGGGGCCTGGGCAGCTCCTGGCTCCTCCCAGCTGGCTCCCAGCAGGGGGGGGACACTTGCTAGCTATGGCGGCCACCCACTGGCAGGGGGCGCTGCTACTTCACAGTTCCAAAAGCAGCCTCATTCTGCAGCCATCATGGCAGCGTTCCGGCTTGGTGAGTTTCCTTAGTGCCCTGGAGATGAGCTTCCGGGAGCCTGCAAACGCATGGCAAAACTGCCAAGGCCTGCAGCGTGCTGGCGCTCCTGGGAGGCCCTTAGGGAGCCCGGCGCTGGGCTTTCTCCAGCGGGGCCGACTGCAGGGACAAGCGCTTCACCCCCCTTCCCAGCCATCAGCACTAAAGCTCCTGTTTAAGAAAATGCATGGATTTTTATTTGGTTTTATACCACGTTTCCACTTTGGCTCATTGCTTACATACTGCAAACCAAGCCAATAGACTTCCACTCCCCAAAGTACCGTCTTTCTGGTAACCATCTTTGCATATAATCTAGAGCATGGGGCCCCATCACTGTCTTTGGGGAGCAGTGCCTGCTTTAGACAACTGCTTGTTGTAGAAGGGTGTGCAGAATGTCTGAGCGAGGAGGGGGTGGTTAAAACGGTAGGTGTGGGACAGTCTTCCCATCTAGGGGCCGCAGCTCCCAGGCTCAACCTCCTTACTGAGCGCTTGGAGCTTGAAGGCAAATTTTCTTTATTCTTTCCGGCCCCCCTTAGAACTTTCAGCAAGGGCATGGCCAGCCTGGCAACATTGGTGTGGGGCGTGGGGACGGGGTCCAGGGTTAGTGTGTGGTGTGGGGGGGTGCATTTTCAGGGAACTAGAGACGACAAGCAAGTCCGTCATGCCAGGGTGAGGTCCATTACCGCCGTCGACCATGCTAGTGGTGCTCTCCTCTACCCTTCCTGGAAGTGAGGGACCAGAGGCCTTCCTTTCCCTTTCCTCCCTCTCTCCTGGGGTAGGAAGTGGTGTGAGACATGCTTAATAAATACAGCAGGAAACTCCAGGTTAGCCTGTCCTGTAGTGACCTCAGCATGGCGGACACACGGGCCTCTCCCTCTGGGGAAAATCCTGCTGTCACCTAAGGCAGTCCAGGACAGTCCCCACGCCAGGAAGGCTGGGGTCCCACGGAATGCTGCAAAAAGTGAATCCAAAGTGGGACCAAGTGACCTCTGCCCATTGCACCCACTATGGCCCCGGCAAGGGCTTCACTCTGCACTCTCTCTCAGCCAAGCCTTGGTGTGTGAGCG